>NW_027598111.1:0-54143 GCF_964194155.1 Cetorhinus maximus
TGAGAGCACCTGAACGGTCTCTCATCAGTGTGAACACGTTGATGCAAGATCAGGTCCTGGTAACTTTTATAGCACTTCCCGCAGACTGAGCATGTAAACTGTCTCTGGTCTGAGTGAACCAGCTGATGTCTCAGTAGGTGGAATGACCTAGTGAATCCCTTCCTACACTCAGAGCAGGTGTACGGTCTCTCCCCAGTGTGATCTCGCTGGTGTGTCAGCAGGTTGGTTGAAGTAATGAATCCCATCCCACGCTCAGAGCAGGTGAACGATCTCTCCCCGGTGTGAACTCTCTGGTGTGTCAGCAGGTTGGTTGAACTAATAAATCCCTTCCCACACTCGGAGCAGGTGAATGGTCTCTCCCCAGTGTGAACTCGCTGCTGTGTCAGCAGAGTGGATGACTGAGTAAATCCCTTCCCACACTCAGGGCAGGTGAATGGCTTCTCCCCAGTGTGAGTGCGTCGATGAGTTTCCAGGTCAGACGGGTAATTGAATCCCTTCCCACAGTCCCCGCACTTACACGGTTTCTCCCCAGCGTGAGCAGCACTTTCTGCTTCCATGTTCAAAGGCTGATAGTATTCAGGTCCTGATGAATCGAATGACTCTCTCAGGTCTTGGTGTGAGTTTCCCGACAGCAAACCTTCCCCTTCTAATACCCTGTGAAATTGATTTAAAACAGAAAAAAGGGAGTGAGAGAGAACCCACAGAAACACAAAGGCAGGTTGTGAAATTGAGCTGAATGAATCTGGGAATTTGTGGGGCCAGCACGAGGAAAAAGTGACATGAAAACTGCTGGATTGTCATAAAAACCCAACTGGTTCACTAATGTCCTTCAGGGAAGGTACCTGCCACCCGGTCTGGGCCTACACAAGATTCGGGCTTCCAGGAGAGGAGGGAGAAAGAGCGAGAGGGAAGTGAGAGATGCAGGAGAACCCTGACAGAATCTCCCAAACCTTCAACCTCCACCCCCTAGAAGGACCAGGGTAGCAGGTGTATGCGAACATCATCACCTCCAAGTTCCCCTCCAAGTCACACACCGTCCTGACTTGTCTGACATCCAGTACTGGATGAGCAGAAAATTACTCCTTTAAATAATGGGAAGATTGAAGCCGTTGTCTTCAGTCGCCACTACAAACTCCACTCCCCAGACACTGACTCTGCACCTCTCACTGACAACTGTCTGAGGCTGAAACAGACTGTTCACAACCATAGTGAAATATTTCACCCCAAGATGAGCTTCCAACCACATATCCACATCTTCACCAAGACCGCCTATTTCCACCTCAGTAACATCGCCCGACTCCAGCCCAGTCTCATCTCATCTGCTGCTGAAACTCTCATCCATTCCTTTGTTACCTCTGGACTTAACCATCCTAACGCACTCCCGGCCGGCCTCCCACATTCAACCTCCCTGTAATCTTGAGGTGATCCAAAACTCTGCTGCCCATATGCTTACTTGCACCAAGTTTTGTTCACCCATCACTCCTGTGTTCACTGACCTACACAGGCTCAGACAAATCTGTTAGAATTCTTTGAGGAGGTAACGAGTAGGTTAGACAAAGGAGAGCCAATGGATATTATCTGCTTGGACTTCCAGAAGGCCTTTGACAAGGTGCCGCACAGGAGGCTGCTCAGTAAGATAAGAGCCCATGGTTTTAGAGGCAAGGTACTAGCATGGATAGAAGATTGGCTGTCTGGCAGGAGGCAGAGAGTGGGGATAAGGGGGTCCTTCTCAGGATGGTGGCTGGTGACTAGTAAAGTTCCACAGGGGTCAGTGTTGGGATCACAACTTTTCACTTTATACATTAATGATCTGGATGAAGGAACTGAGGGTATCCTGGCTAAGTTTGCAGATGATACAAAGATAGGTGGAGGGACAGGTAGTATTGAGGAAGTGGGGAGGCTGCAGAAGGATTTGGACAGGTTAGGAGAATGGGCAAAGAAGTGGCAGATGGAATACAACATGGGGTAGTGTGAGTTTATGCACTTTGGTAGGAAGAATAGAGGCATAGACTATTTTCTAAATGGGGAGAGAATTCAGAAATCAAGAGTGCAAAGGGACTTGGGAGTCCTAGTCCAGGATTCTCTTAAGGTTAACTTGCAGGTTGAGTCGGTAGTTAGGAAGGCAAATGCAATGTTGGCATTTATTTCGAGAGGACTAGAATATAAAAGCAGGGATGTGCTGCTGAGGCTTTATAAGGCTCTGGTCAGACCACATTTAGAATATTGTGAGCAATTTTGGGCCCCGTATCTCAGGAAGGATGTGCTGGCCCTGGAGAGGGTCCAGAGGAGGTTCCCGAGAACGATCCCAGGAATGAAAGGCTTAACATATGAGGAATGTTTGAGGACTCTGGGTCTATACTCGATGGAGTTTAGAAGGATGAGGGGGGATCTGATTGAAACTTACAGAATACTGAAAGGCCTGGATAGAGTGGAACATGGGGAAGATGTTCCCATTAGTAGGAGAGACTCGGACCCGAGGGCACAGCCTCAGAGTAAAGGGAAGACCTTTTAGAACAGAGATGAGGAGAAACTTCTTTAGCCAGAGAGTGGTGAATCTATGGAATTCATTGCCACAGAAGGCTGTGGAGGCCAGGTCATTGAGTGTACTTAAGACCGAGATAGATAGGTTCTTGATTGGTAAGGGGATCAAAGGTTATGAGGAGAATGGGGTTGAAAAACTTATCAGCCATGATTGAATGGCGGAGCAGACTCGATGGGCCGAATGGCCTAATTCCTGCTCCTATGTCTTATGGTCTTATGGTCTTATGGCTCCGGGTTAAGGAGAACCTAAATTATAAAATTCTCATCCTTATTTTAAAGGCTGTGTTTGCTGCCGTTGTGCAAGCGCAGTTGTTCTGTTTTACTCTGTCTTCATAGGGTTAATCTCTCGTCCTCCTCAGACTCAAGTCACCACTGCAGACTCACCACGAGGAAACTGAGACTGTCCTGGTTACAGTGTCCATCAATCAACCAATTCAGAACTCAGTCAACAGCAGAGAGCTTTGATTGTACATTCCTAATCTCTAATGCTTTTTATAAACGCATACGGTTCTTTGAAATGCCTTGGAAAGTTTTATTACGTTAAAGGTGCCATATTAGCACAAATTGCTGTTGTTGATTTGGACAGATATCACTGTTCCTTCATTATCGCTGGGTGAATAATCTGTAACTCCTTACCCAACAGCATGTGGGAGTACCTTCACCACACGAACTGCAGCGGTTCAAGAAGGTCAAACATCATTTTCTCCACAGGCAACTGGGGATTGGCAATACTTGCTGGTCTTGTTAGTGAAAGGGCAGGGGAGTGGGACTAGCTGACTTGCTCTTGCAGAGAGCCAGCATGTGCACAATGGGATAAATGGCCTCCGTCTGTACTGTAATCATTCAATGATTCTATGACTTGATGAAAAAGGACCTACACTGGAGGCCAGGGACCAACTTCTGGTAACCAACACCCACCCTGATACAAACCAGCTCTTAATTGGTCCGTCTGTGTTTGTAGACTCGGTTCTGTGACCAACGCCTGCAATAAAATAATAGCAAAATACTGCAGCTGCTGGAAATCTGAAATAAAAAAAAAGAAAACGCTGGAAATACTCAGCAAATCAGGCAGGATCTGTGGAGAGAGAAACAGAGTTAATATTTCAGGGTGTGCAGAATGGATTACAGGGAATAAAAATGGTGCAGAATTTGATGGTCAATATAAGCTCAGAAGTGGAAGAGAAATGGACTATAGCGCAGGAAAAACAATTCCTGACTGTGAAAGATACTGTGGGAAGATAAAGCTGGTAAGACAGCAGCACATGGTCGGGGGATGGGCAGCAGTGGAAACCTTATTTGGACACAATCAGCAGAAGTAAAAGTTAAATGCTAAACACAGCTAAAATGCACCCAGTATTAGAGACAGAGAAAGTTAGACAATGACAGAGAGGTGATCAGGGATGGCAGAGGTGAAACAGAGCAAAAGATGGACATGGATTCAGATCCACAGGAAAGGAGCCACACTAGCCCCAGAGCGATGGAACCTCTAAAAGATAACAGAGCAGAGAACTAAAAGCTCCAAATTGTAGATGAATAGTCAAAAATACTCAACTCTGAAACAATTTCAGTTTTCGACTTTAAAATCTCCTGCAGCTGAAAAGATATCAGAAGCACTGGAGTCAGAGAAAAATCTCCCAGTGGAGGAAATACCCGGGGAGCAGGATGATGTCACCGTGTAATTGTCGATGTGTGATGATGTCACCGTGTAATTGTTGATGTGTGATGATGTCACGCACACAGACCCAGAACATTTGGGTTTGTACAAACCAGTGATCACCACACATTATGAAGGATGGGAGGGTCCTTGAGAGGGGGCAGAGGAGATTTACCAGAATGGGTCAAGGGATGAAGGATTTTAGTTGCAAGGTTAGGTTGGAGAAACTGGGATTGTTCTCCTTGGAGTAAAGTAGATTGAGGGGAGATTTAACAAAAGGTGTACAAAATTATGAAAGGTTTACATAAAGTAGTTAAAGAAAAGTTGTTCACAGTAGCAGATCATGAAAGGATTATGGGTCACAGATTTAAGATTTTGGGTAAGATGTACAGGAGGGATGTGAGAAAGAAATGTTTTCACAGTGAGTGGTAATGACCTGGATCTCAATGCTTACACTCAGAGGCCGATAGAATCCAGTTCCTGAATTTCTATTCTGGACTGACAGTGACAGGTTTGGGAAATGGTTTGTACAGAGCATTAAAAAAGGAGGATCCAGGTCCTGATGAATTGAGTGACTCTGTCAGATCTCACCCGTCTGTAAATGTTCCCCTTCTAACCCCCTGTAAAAGGAGTTTCCAAAATCCATCCCTGTCAGTCCAGGCTAGAATTGCACAACATTCTCTCCTCCTGCTACCGGGACCAGGAGGACCGCGCATGCGCACTGCTGCACTTTGCCCCCTATAAAGATGGCGGCCGTTACCCCGGGCCTGGCGAAGGGAGAAATCCAGGTTTTCCCGGCCCGTTCTCTGCAAACACAAGACCGGTACCTTGTTATTTGGGGTTTGCGGCCTGCACTGTGTCTTTATGAAACCTCCCTGTCCACTCGGCTGGCTTCATTCCTCCTCACACACCCACTCACTCTGTTAGTTTGCTCCATTCGACATTCTCTCACCCACACTGAGCAGCTTCAGTCACAGACCAGTATTGCGCATGCTCATGAAACGGGCAGCACTGCACATGCTCCAAGCACACACCCTAATACGCATGTGTAGGAAGCTCCTGTTGTGAGGATAGGGCACATTCTGGCCCCTGTTAAAGGCTGGGTAACCATTGAGAGGTCGTTTTTTTAAATAGAAAATTATGTTTTGTGATCCGATGATGAACGCATCCTGGCTAAGTTTGCAGATGATACAAAGATAGGTGGAGGGACACGTAGTATTGAGGAAGCGGGGAGGCTGCAGAAGGATTTGGACAGGTTAAGAGAATGGGCAAAGAAGTGGCAGATGGAATACAATGTGGGGAAGTGTGAGGTCATGCACTTTGGTAGGAAGAATAGAGGCATAGACTATTTTCTAAATGGGGAGAGAATTCAGAAATCAAGAGTGCAAAGGGACTTAGGAGTCCTAGTCCAGGATTCTCTTAAGGTTAACTTGCAGGTTGAGTCGGTAGTTAGGAAGGCAAATGCAATGTTGGCACTTATTTCGAGAGGACTAGAATATAAAAGCAGGGATGTGCTGCTGAGGCTTTATAAGGCTCTGGTCAGACCACATTTAGAATATTGTGAGCAATTTTGGGCCCCGTATCTCAGGAAGGATGTGCTGGCCCTGGAGAGGGTCCAGAGGAGGTTCCCGAGAACGATCCCAGGAATGAAAGGCTTAACATATGAGGAATGTTTGAGGACTCTGGGTCTATACTCGATGGAGTTTAGAAGGATGAGGGGGGATCTGATTGAAACTTACAGAATACTGAAAGGCCTGGATAGAGTGGACATGGGGAAGATGTTCCCATTAGTAGGAGAGACTCGGACCCGAGGGCACAGCCTCAGAGTAAAGGGAAGACCTTTTAGAACAGAGATGAGGAGAAACTTCTTTAGCCAGAGAGTGGTGAATCTATGGAATTCATTGCCACAGAAGGCTGTGGAGGCCAGGTCATTGAGTGTATTTAAGACCGAGATAGATAGGTTCTTGATTGGTAAGGGGATCAAAGGTTACGGGGAGAAGGCAGGAGAATGGGGTTGAAAAACTTATGAATGGCAGAGCAGACTCGATGGGCCGAATGGCCTAATTTCTGCTCCTATGTCTTATGGTCTTAAGGCTCCGGGTTAAGGAGAACCCAAATTATAAAATTGTCATCCTTATTTTAAAGGCTGTTTGCTGCCATTGTCCAAGCGCAGTTGTTCTGTTTTACTCTGTCTTCATAGGGTTAATCTCTCGTCCTCCACAGACTCAAGCCACCACTGCAGACTCACCGCGAGGAAACTGAGACTGACCTGGTTACAGTGTCCATCAACCAGCCAATTGAGAACTCAGTCAACAGCAGAGAGCTTTGATTGTACATTTCTAATCACTAATGCTTTTTATAAATGCATACTGTTCTTTGAAATGCCTTGGAAAGTTTTATTACGTTAAAGGTGCTATATAAACACAAATTGCTGTTGTTGATTTGGACATATATCACTGTTCCTTCATTATCGCTGGGTGAATAACCTGTAACTCCTTACCTAACAGCATTGTGGGAGCACCTTCACCACACGGACTGCAGCGGTTCAAGAAGGTCAAACATCATCTTCTCCACAGGCAACTGGGGATTGGAAATATTTGCTGGTCGTGTTAGTGAAAGGGCAGGGGAGTGGGACTAGCTGACTTGCTCTTGCAGAGAACCTGCATGGGCACAATGAGCTGAATAGCCTCTGTCTGTATGGTAATCATTCAATGATTCTATGACTTGATGAAAAAGGACCTACACCGGAGGCCAGGGACCAACTTCTGTAACCAACACCCACCCTGATACAAACCGGCTCTAAATTGGTCCATCTGTGTTTCTAGACTCGGTTCTGTGAGCAACGCCTGCAATAAGATAATAGCAAAATACTGCAGCTGCTGGAAATCTGAAATAAAAAGAGAAAATGCTGGAAACACTCAGCAGATCAGGCAGTATCTATGGAGAGAGAAACAGAGTTAATATTTCAGGGTGTGCAGAATGGATTACAGGGAATAAAAATGATGCAGAATTTGATGGTCAATATAAGCTCAGAAGTGGATTATAGCACAGGAAAAACAATTCCTGACTGTGAAAGATACTGTGGGAAGATAAAGCTGGTAAGACAGCAGCGCATGGTCTGGGGATGGGCAGTGGAGGAAACCTTATTTGGACACAATCTGCAGAAGTAACAGTTAAATGCTAAACGCAGCTAAAGTGCACCCAGTATTAGAGACAGAGGAAGTTAGACAATGGCAGAGAGGTGATCAGGGAAGGCAGAGGTGAAACAGAGCAAAAGATGGACATGGATTCAGATCCACAGTAAAGGAGCCACACTAGCCCCAGAGCGATGGAACCACTAAAAGATAACAGAGCAGGGAACTAAAAGCTCCAAATCGTAGATGAATGGTCAAAAATGCTCAAACCTGAAACAATTTCAGTTTTCAACTTTAAAATCTCCTGCTGGAGCCTGCAGCTGGAAAGATATCAGAAGCACTGGAGTCAGAGAAAAATCCCCCAGTTGAGGAAATACCCGGGGAGTGGGGTGATGTCACCGTGTAATTGTCAATATGTAATGATGTCACAGTGTAATTGTCGATGTGTGATGATGTCACAGTGTAATTGTCAATGTGTGATGATGTCACACACACGAACACGGAACATCTGGGTCTGTGCAAACCAGTGATCACCACACATTATGAAGGATGGGAGGGTCCTTGAGAGAGGGCAGATGAGATTTACCAGAATGGGTCGAGGGATGAGGGATTTTAGTTGCAAGGTTAGGTTGAAGAAACTGGGATTGTTCTCCTTGGAGCAAAGTAGATTGAGGGAAGTTTTAACAAAAGGTGCACAAAATTATGAAAGGTTTACATAAAGTAGTTAAAGAAAAGCTGTTCACAGTAGCAGATCATGAAAGGATTATGGGTCACAGATTTAAGATTTTGGGTAAGATGTACAGGAGGGATGTGAGAAAGAAATGTTTGCACAGCGAGTGGTAATGACCTGGAACTCAATGCTTACACTCAGAGGCCGATAGAATCCAGGTCCTGAATTTCTATCCTGGACTGAGTATGGCAGGTTTGGGAAACGGTTCATACAGAGCATTAAAAAAGGAGGATCCAGGTCCTGATGAATTGAGTGACTCTGTCAGATCTCAACCGTCTGTAAATGTTTCCCTTCTAACCCCCTGTAAAAGGAGTTTCCAAAATCCATCCCTGTCAGTCCAGGATAGAAATGCACAACATTCTCTCCTCCTGCTATCTGGCCCAGGATGATCGCGCATGCGCCCCGCTGCACATTGCCCCCTATAAAGATGGCGGCCGTTAGCCCGGGCCTGGCGAAGGGGGAATCCAGATTTTTTCGGCCCGTTCTCTGCAAACACAAGACCGGTACCTTGTTATTTGGGGTCTGCGGCCTGCACTGTGTCTTTATGAAGCCTCCCTGCCCACTCCGCTGGTTCCATTCCTCCTCACACACCCACTAACTCTGTTAGTTTGCTCCACTCGACATTCTCTCACCCGCTCTGAGCAGCTTCAGTCACAGACCAGCACTGCGCATGCTCATGAAACGGACCGCAATGCGCATGCTTCAAGCCCACACCCTAATACGCATGTGTAGGGAGCTCCTGTTGTGAGGATAGGGCACATTCTGGCCCCTGTTGAACGCTGGGTAACCAAGCTGCCATTAAGAGGTCGTTTTTTTGAATAGAAAATTATGTTTTGTCATCCGATGATGAACGAAGCCCAAGACCAAAATATAAAATTATTCAGTCAATTGGTATGACAAACAAACTGCATGGGTACTCTGCCATAATACTGTCCCGGGTGTAAATAACTGCAGTAAAACTACCTACATTTAGATGTGAACTCACTGGAGTCTCAGTCGGTGGTGTGAACAAGTATTTTTTCTTCCCATATACAGAACATTTAAACTCCGTCTTGTCAGTAGGAACATGACAATTCAGCCGGTGAACAATCCTTTCACAATGTCATTTTACCCCTAAGTTCCAGGACCATTGTGCGTGGATTTGGGAGGTAAGCATGATTTTGGAGACGGAAGACTGGTCGGAGATTGGATGCGAATTGCAAGGATGTCGGGGTCAAGGATGTACTCGTGGGAGGGAGGGAAGCAGGAGAGGCAGCTGATCTCAATTGTCTCAATATTCTCAAGATTGTCTCAATCTTAGTGACAAATAAGCTCCATGAGCTCTTCACACTTGTTGGAGGTGTGGATGCAGGAGACAAGGGAGAGGGAGAGTACGAAACAAGGACTAACTTGTGTTAGAGATGTTTTTAAAAATTCAACATCCTCACAGAATGTTGATTTATTTGACCTTTATCCAGAATATTAACCTTATAACTGGGCTGGAGTTTATTAACATCAGCTGAAACAGACCCCAATGGGTATAGTTCATTCTTCTACATTATTAACAGCAAAATCCAATCACTGTAGTTCACTGTGAACTCGTTGATGTCTCGGCAGGTGGGATGACTGAATGTATATCTTCCCACACTCGGTGCAGGTGTACAGCATCTCCCCAGTATGAGAGCGCTTGTGCAGAGAGGTGAGATGATTGCCTGAATCCAGTCCTATAAAGAAGGCATCTGAACGGTCGCTCATCAGTATGAATACATTGCTGGCGGATCAGTTCCTGAGAACTTGTAAAGCACTTCCCACAGTCTTGAAATTTAAAAGCTCTCTTTGATGTGCAATCAGGTTGGATAAATTAATGAATCTCTTTCCACACAGCACAGATGAATGGCCTCTCCCCAGTGTGTCGGCAGGTGGGATAACGGAGTGAATCCCTTCTGACACTTTAAGCAGGTCAATGGCCTCTCCCCAGTGTGAACGCTCTGATGAGTTTCCAATTTCGATGGGTAAATGAATCCCTTCCCAATGTCAACATTTGCACAACTGCTTTCAGTTGTGACTGCATTTATGTTTTGACCAGGCCAGATGATTGGCTGAAACCTCATTCACATGCAGAACACTGTGAATGGTGCTTTCTTCTCCCATTTTCAAAATCACACAATTCTCTGCGGCCCAGAAACCACTCTGTCCAATAGAGACGCCCTCTGAAGAAGGGTCATACAGACTCAAAACTGCTGTCAGGCATCACAAGGGCCAAGGACATAAAAGTTCATTCACAAATGTTACAGGAACGGATAGGTTATAATCGCCAGGAAAGGCTAAACAGCCTGAAGCTCTTTTCTTTGGAAAAGAGAAGGCTGAGAGATGACCTGATAGAAATAGGATAAAGAATGGAGTTGGTAGCTCAGGAATGAAAACAATGGCTTCAATCTTCCCAAAATTTAATTGGAGAAAATTTCTGCACATCCACAAACAGTCTGATAATTTAACAAAAGTGGACAAGTCGAGAGAGGTGTTGCTGAGGTAGAGCTGGGCACTGTCAGTGTCTATGTGATAACTGACACTGTGTTTTCAGATGATGTTGCTGTGGGGAGAATTTTGCTGAGAAATAAATGGAGGCCAAGGCTGGATCCTCTGGGGACACCAGAGGTAACTGTGGGACTGGGAATGGAAGACATTGATTATGATTAGATAGAGAAGAATGGAACCAGGAGAGAGCAGCCCCACCCAGCTGGATGACAGTGGAGAGGTGTTGGAGCAGAATGGTGTGGTCAACCTTGTCAAAGCAGGTCGAGGAGGGATAGTTTCCCTTTGTCACTGTCACATAGGATGTCATTGGTGGCTTTGATCTGAGCTGTTTCAGTACAGTGGCAGGGGCAGAAACCTGTTGGGAGGGATTCAAGCAGGGAATTCTGGGAAAGATGGAGATGGTTTTGGGAGGTGTGCACACTTTTCAGGAGTTCAGAGAGGAACTGGGGGTTGAAGAGAGGTCAATACTTTGCAAGGACAGGAAAGTTAAGTAATTGTTTTTTGAGAAAAGGGTGATGATTTGAAGGAGAGAGGGACAGTACCAGAAGAGAGAGAACTGTGAATAATATCAGTGAACACGGGGAAGTTGGGTAATCAGCAGTTTAGAGGGAATACGGTCGATGGAGCAGGAGGTGTGTCTCATGGACAAGATGACCACTGAGAGGGCAGGAAGGGAGATGGGAGAGAAGCTAATGAAAGATGTGGGTTCACGGCTTGGACAAGGTGGAACATTAAAGAGACAGTTTGTCCCGTTGGGCTAGTGGAAGGGAGGGAAGCAGCAGAGGCAGCTGATCGGATTGTCTCAATCTTAGTGACAAAGAAGCTCCGTGAGCTCCTTACACTTGTTGTTAGAGGTGAGGATGGAGGAGGGAGGGGAGAGGAAGAGACCTTCCAGAGAAACTAACTTGTGTTAGAGATATTAACAAGACTCAATATGCTATATTTAACACAAATATATTTCATTTGTCCTTATCCAGAATATTAGCCCCAATAACTGGGCTAGAGTTTATTAACATCAGCAGAAACAGACTACAATGAACAAGGTTCAGTCCTGGATGTGATTAACAGCAATGTCCTGTTCGTTATTTGTGAACTCGCTGGTGTCTCATCAGTTGGGATGACCAGGTGCATCCCTTCCCACACTCGGAGCAGCTGAACGGCCTCTCCTCAGTGTGAATTCGCTGGTGCTTCAGCAGGTCAGAGGACACAGTGAATCCCTTCCCACATACAGGGCAGATGAACGGCCTCTCTCCAGTATGAATTCGCTGATGTCTCAGCAAGTGGGATGACTGTGTGAAGCCCTTCCCACAGTGGGAGCAGGTGAACTGTCTCTCCCCAGTGTGAATTCGCTGGTGTCTCAACAGATCGGATAAATGAACGAATCCCTTCCCACATTCGGAGCAAGTAAATGGTCTCTCCCCAGTGTGAACTTGCAGGTGTGTCAGCAGGTTGGATAACTGAGTGAATTGCTTCCCACAGTCGGAGTAGGTGAACAGCCTCTCTCCAGAGTGAACTCTCTGGTGTATCAGCAGGTTTGATGACCTTGTGAATCTCTTCCCACACTCGGAGCAGGTGAATGGTCTCTCCCCAGAGTGAACTCTCTGGTGTGTCAGCAGGTGGGATGACTGACTGAATCCCTTCCCACACTCAGAGCAGGTAAATGGTCTCCCCCAGTGTGAACTCGCTGGTGTGTCAGCAGGTTGGATAACTGAGTGAATGCCTTCCCACACTCGGAGCAGGTAAATGGCCTCTCCCCAGTGTGAACTCTCTGGTGTGTCAGCAGGTAGGATAACTGAATGAATCCCTTCCCACAGTCGGAGCAGGTGAATGGTCTCCCCCCAGTGTGAATTCGCTGGTGCCTCAGCAGGTTGGATGCCCGAGTGAATCCCTTTCCACACTCAGAGCAGGTGAACAGTCTCTCTTCAGTGTGAATGAGCTGGTGTCTCAGGAGGGTGGATGAATCAACAAATCCTTTCTCACATACAGAACAAGTGAAAGGCCTCTCCCCAGTGTGAGTGCGCTGGTGAGTATCCAGCCTGGATGGATAATTGAATCCTTTCCCACAGTCCCCACATTTCCATCGTTTCTCTCCAGTATGACTGTGCTTGTGTTTCGACAGGTCGGATAATCGGCTGAAACCTCGTTCACACACAGAACACGTGTACGGTTTCTCCCCACGGTGAAAAGCACTTTTATCTTTCATGCTTAAAATCCGATGAAATTCAGGTTTTGACTAATTGTGCGACACCGTCAGATTCTGATGAAATGGTGGGTTTCCCGATTGAAAATCCTGGGGAAATAGTTTAAATAGACAAAAGTGAATGAGAGAGAACCCACAATAACACAAAAACAGGTTGTGAAATTGAGGTGAATGAATCTGGTAATTTGTGGGGCCAGTACCAGGAAAAAGTGACCATGAAAACTGCTGGATTGTAATATAAACCCAACTGGTTCACTAATATCCTTCAGGGAAGGGAACCTGCCAACTGGTCAGGGACTATACAAAATACCAGCATCTACTGGGGGAAATAGAGAGGGAGATGGGAGAGGCAGGGGGTGAAGGAAAGGGATTTTATGCATCTACAATTCTACCAACATCTCCCAAACCCTCATCCTCCACCCACTAAAAGGACCAGGGTAGCAGGTGTATGTGAACACCATCACCTCCAAGTTCCCCTCCAAGTCACACATGGTCCTGACTTGTCTGACATCCAGCACTGGATGAACTGAAATTTCCTCCATTTAAATATTGGGAAGATTGAAGCCATTGACTTCAGTCCCCTCTATAAACTCCATTCCCTGAGCATCAATGCCATCCATCTCTCTGACAACTCTGAGGCTGAACCACTGTTCACAATCTTGGTGTCATATTTCACCCTAAGCTGAGCTTCTGACTACATATCACTAAGACTGCCTATTTCCACCTCAGTCATTTTGCGTAACTTCATCTGCTGCTGAATCTCACCCATTCCTTTGTTCCCTCTAACCTGGACTATTCCTAGCCGCCCACACAATGATGAGGTCATTAAAAGCTCTGCTTCCCATGTCCTAGCTCTGCACGGCTGGATCTGAAATTTAAAAGTTAAAACACTGAAAATATTGAACAGGTCAGGCTGAGCAATCGAGTGAGAAACAGAGCTTGGCCGTGAGACTTTCAGAAAAATCTCAGCGACAGTCGCTGACTAATGGTGGCCATAGTTCCCACTGTTCTATGCGTCCAAGGGATCGCTCTATCTAAAAGTTGTTCATCATTTGCGAATTGAATGTCGGTTGTCGGATCTGCAGACGACAACAATCCTGTAATTCCAGCTAAGAAGGTGAAGAACTGCAGCAAAATACAGGAAGACATAAACAGACTGGCTGATTGCATGGATTAATGGAAAATTAAATTCAAAATAGTAGAGTGAGGGCGGACTGGGCTCCTGTATTTGAGACAGACCATATTCTACCTCAGAGCATTCTGGGTAGCATCATCCACCATTACTGCAGAACAATAAGCCTTCCTTCAGCGCTTGTGCACCCACACCAGGGCCGAGACTAACAACCATTCTGCACCCAGAATCACAGCAACCTGCAGCCTGGACTGGGAGAAGCGGGAAGAATGAGGAGAAACAATATAATATAACACTCACAGCAACCTCCAATCCACCTCCATTCCCGGGTTAGTGAGACAGAGTTTAGAAACACTCACCAACACGACTCCAGTGAAACCTCCATGAGGAAAGGGGGAGCAGTGACTGTGCCTACTCTGATATAGCCCCACACCTGTCACTCAAAGCCCCAAATCCGCCCAGTTCACAGCTCAGCCTACCAGCTTGCAGCTTCCTGCACCTTGACCCCACCCGGCCCTGGTGTGGGACAGTCAAAGGTGAGTCGTTTGTGTAACCAGGGCAGTGGGGGAGGGGTGACTTCACGCCCTTTGTTTTGTCCCAAATGGTTCCATTCTCCCCTCCCCCAGGGCCCTCTACACACTGCATGCAAGTGGCTGATGGACCTTGGAGATCCTCACTGACCTGTACAGGTACATGATCCTGTACCCCACTCATGAATCACTCTGTGAACAAGTTGTTTTACTTTTTTTTCTGCTACCCCTTCATGTAAACATCTTGTTACATACAGATCTTGTTCAATCTTGGTTAATCGCAGGCTCTGGGAAAAGGGAGGGAGGTGGCACCAGGTAAATTGTTCCTTCAGTGGGCAAACACAGACATGACCCACCAAGCGGTCTCCTCTGTGCTGTAACCATTCTATGATTCTCTGATGTGTCTGGATGAAAATCTGGAATTAAAAGTCTAATGATGACCACAAAACCATTGCCGATTGTCGTAAAAACCCATCTGGTTCACTAACGTCATTTAGGGAAGCAAATGTGCTGTCCTTACCTGGACTGGCCTACATGAGCAGACCCACATTAATGTCCAGAGGACAAGGGGAATTAGGGATGGGCAATAAATGCTGGCCTAGCCAGCGACACTCACATCCCATGAACAAATAAAAAAAAACCCTTTTGTTAGTTAACCTCTCCCAACCTGCAGCCTTTCACAGTCCTTTCCTTCTGTTCTTCTTCCCACCTCCCCTCTTTCACTTGCTCACAGACCTGAAACGTTAATTCTGTTTCCATCTCCATGGATTCTTTCAGATCTGCTGAGAGTTTCCAGTTTTTACTGTTTTTATTTCAGATTTTAGTAATCAATAAATTTATAATAATTGACACTACCCCTCTCTGTGGCAATTGTCTGAGGCTGAATCAGACTGTTCACAAACATGGTGAAATATTTCACCCCAAGATGAGCTTCCAACCACATATCCACATCATCACCAAGACTGCCTATTTCCACCTCAGTAACATCGCCCGACTCCACCCCAGTCTCAGCTCATCTGCTGCTGAAACTCTCATCCATTCCTTTATTAAGACTTAACTCTCCTAACGAAATCCTGGCCGGCCTCCTACATTCAACCTCACTGTAATATTGAGCTCATCCAAAACTCTGCTGCCCGTGTGCTTACTCTCACTAAGTCTTGTTCACCAATCACCCCTGTGCTCACTGAACTACAAAGGCTCTTGATTTATAACACATCTGTGAAACTCGTTGGAAAGGTCTAGTACACAAAAACATTCCATACAAATGCAAATTGTTGTTGTTGATTTGGACATATATCACTGTTCCTTTATCATCTCTGGGGGAATAACCTGTATCTCCTTACCGAACAGCATTGTGGGAGCACGTTCATCATACCACATGGACTGCAGCAGTTTAAGAAGGTCAAACATCACCTTCACAAGCAACTGGGGATTGGCAACATTTGCTGGTCTTGTTAATGAAAGGGCGAGGGAGAGGCTAACTGATTTGGTCTTGCAGAGAACCAACAGGGGCACAACAGACTGAATGGCCTCTGTCTGTATTGTAATCATTCAATGATTCTATAACTTGATGAGAAAGGACCTACACTGGAGGCCAGGGACCAACTTCTGTAACCAACAGCCACCCTGATACAAACCGGCTCTTAATTGGTCCATCTGTGTTTCTAGACTCGGTTCTGTGAGCAACGCCTGCAATAAAATAATAGCAAAATACTGCAGCTGCTGGAAATCTGAAATAAAAAGAGAAAATGCTGGAAATACTCAGCAGATCAGGCAGTATCTGTGGAGAGAGAAACAGAGTAAACATTTCAGGGAGCACAGAATGAATTACTGGGAATAAAAATGATGCAGAATCTGATGATCAATATAAGCTCAGAGATGGAAGAGAGATGGACTATAGCACAGGAAAAACAATTCCTGACTATGAAAGACATGGTGGGAAGCTATAGCTAGTAAGCCAGCAGCACATGGTCAGGGCAGCAGTTGGCAGAAGTAACAGGAAAATACTAAACAGAGCTAAAATACACCCATTATTAGAGACAGAAGAAGTTAGACAACAGCAGAGAGGTGATCAGGAAGGGCAGAGGTGGAACAGCGCAATGGATGGACACAGAATCAGATCCACAGTAAAGGAGTCACACCAGCCTCAGAGCTGTCAGACCTCACACAGATAACAGAGCAGAGGACTAAAAGCTCCAAATTGTAGATGAATGGTCAAAACTACTCACCTCTCAAACAATTTAACTCTTTTCAGCTTTGGAAATTCCTGCTGGAGCCTGCAGCTGGAAAGATATCAGAAGCACTGGAGTCAGAGAAAAATCTCCCAGTTGAGGAAATACCCGGGGAGCGGGGTGATGTCACCGTGTAATTGTTGATGTGTGCTGATGTCACCGTGCAATTGTCGATGTGTGATGATGTCACCGTGCAATTGTCGATGTGTGATGATGTCACACACACGAACACAGAACATCTGGGTCTGTGCAAACCAGTGATCACCACACATGATGAAGGATGTGAGGGTCCTTGAGAGGGTGTGGAGGAGACTTACCAGAATGGTTCAAGGGGTGAAGGATTTTAGATTAGTTTGGAGAAACTGGTGTTGTTCTCCTTGGAGCAAAGTAGATTGAGGGGAAATTTGATAGAGGTGTACAAGTTTATGATTGGTTTACATGAGGTAGTTATAGAAAAGCTGTTCACATTATCTGAGCATAAAAGGGTTATGGGACACAGATTTAAGATATGAGGTAAGATTTACAGGGGGGTGTGAGGAAGAAATTTTACACAGTGAGTGATAATGACCTGAAACTCATTACTTACTCTCAAAAGCCGATAATATCCAGGTCCTGATGAATCAAGTGAGTCTGTCAGATCTTGATCTGATGTTTGGTTTGAGTTTCCCGTCAGCAAATCCTTCCCAGTTAATATCCTATGAAAAGATTACAAAACTATCAGTCCAGGACAGAAATTGATAAGAGAGAAAAATTTCTCGTGGTTTGAGTTTGCTGTGTGTAAATCCTCCCCTTCACACCCCCTGTAAAAGGAGTTTCCAAAATCCATCCCTGTCAGTCCAGGGTAGAAATTCACAACATTCTGTGGAGGCCAGGTCATTGAGTATATTTAAGACCGAGGTAGATAGGTTCATGATTGGTAAGGGGATCAAAGGTTACGGGGAGAAGGAGAAAAATGGGGTTGAGAAACTTATCAGCCATGATTGAATGGCGGAGCAGACTCGATGGGTCGAATGGCCTAATTTCTGCTCCTATGTCTTAAGGTCTTATTCTCTCCTCCTGCTGCCTGACCAGGATGATTGCGCATGCGCCCTGCTGCTCAGCCGCTCCCCCGGGCCGAGCAGAGGGAGAGATCCAGCCATTGCCGGTCTGTTCGCTGCAAACGCGGGGCCGGTAGTTTCTTATTAAGGCTCTGCGGCCTGTACCAACTGTTTATGAAGCCTCCCTGTCCACTCTGTTGGCTCCATTCTTCCCGTCCACCTAATAACGCTGTTATTCTGCTGCAGTCGCCATTTTCTTACCCTCTCTGCGGCTCCAGACACGGACAGCTCTGCGCATGCTCAGACAGGAGACCGCAATGCGCAGGTGCGAATCAGATTCCGCAATGCGCATGCGTAAGACCCTGGCGCTCTGGGAGGATGCAATTGCATATACAATAAATTTTTATGAGCCGATGGTAATTGCAGCTTTAAGGTCAAGATATAAAATTATACAATCAATTGATATAATAAATTGCATCGGCCTCTACCATACTTCTGTTCTAGGTGTAATTAACAACAGAACAAACCCCTACAGTTAGATGTGAATTCACTGGATTCTTCGCAGGTGAGGTGAAGAAGTGATTTCTCCTTCCATACACCAAACATTTAAACTCCGTCTTGTCAGTCAGAATGTGCCTATTGCGGAGCAAATCCTTTGAACTTTTATAGCTGGATTGTTCACTGGAGGTCAAACTGAGTAAATGCCTTCGGACACATGAAATCTCTGAATTTTCACCATCAGATGTGACTGCTGCTGTGTCAACTAATCAGATGATCGAGTAAACCTTTTTTTCCATAATTAGCTGCTGAATGATGTTTTCACAGTGTGACTGTACCTAGGCGTGTCCAACACAGACTTGGATCTCTAATCCTCCTGGCAATGGGCTCTGCATTATCATCTGAAGAAAAAAGGAAAGCGATGCTCTAAATCTGAAATAAAAACAGAACATTTTCGAATTCTAAACAGGTCTGGTAGTGTCTGTGGAGAAAGAGACATAGTTTTCATTTCAGGTCTGTGACTGGTCAGCAGAACTGTACTGAATCAGTGCACAGACCTGAAAATATAACTCTGGTTCTCACTCCCCAGAAATTCCCAGATTTGCTGAGTATTTCCATTATTTTCTGCTTTTATCTCTGGTTAAAGACGTTGCTTCTGAATTGGACATTGGGTTTCCTGTTAACCAACTTTTATTTATTCTTGTCTATCCGCAAGTAGAAACATCTTCCAAACCCTTTTGGAATATTAAAGGCTTCGATCAGGTCATTCCCTCACTCTGTTTTCTAGAGAAAACCTATTTAATCAGTTCAATCGTTGTTGAATGTTAAAAGTTTTCAGTTTTAACATCACTCCAGTAAATCTTTCTTGTACCTTCTCCGGTGCTTCTAGATCCATCTCATAATATGGAGACGGAGCTAATCTGAGTATCAAACTGATAATTGCTCCCAAATGCCTGTAAATTGGAAGGATCAGCATTGCAGTGGGAGAGAGGAACATGGTTACAAGCTGTTATTCACCAACCTCTATTTTGGCCATTTTCCCATCTGCAGAACTTAAAATGAAATGAACACATCCAATAAAAAGATTTAGAAAGTTGGTGTTAGTTTTGTTTGTGACTCATTCACTCGGGTATTCAGTAAATGCTGCTCGGAGGTTAGGGACTGGGATATAATACATTTGCATTTCCTGAGCCTATGTTCGGTGAATTGGGAAGTTTGGCCCGGGTTGGAGTGACTTGTGTCCCAGGAACGGGCAGTAACCCACTGATTGAAGCTGCAGTCGCCGCTTTCTGCTGGCAGCGGGTGACTGGAGAGTGCAGGGCTGGAATATTACTGCTTTTCTGCTTTTCCCTATCTCACTCACTGTGGAGCTAAGGAAGAATGAATACCTGATGGGTTTGTTTGAATCCAATAGTTCTATAGATTTCGAAAGCGCTCGATGTAGGCCTAAATGTCTTTTTCATTATGTTGCAGATTCGTGAACATTGACCAGGACACATGGCTGTGAGATCAAGCACCTCCTCATTTTCCTCAGTCGAAATATACAATCTAATTCCCCTTGCTGTACAACCTGTTACAGAGATTGTTATAGAAAAGAGGGAAAGGTTTGCTACAGCTATACAAAGCCCTGGTTAGATCACACCTGGAGGACTGTGCATAGTTCTAGGAGCGGCACCTTATTAAGGAACAATATTTGCCTTGAAAGTTTCAGTGGAGCCGCATTGATTAGGTTGTTGGGTTTTGGAAATTGGAAGTTGTACATCCGCAGCTTGTGCCACTATTTCACCTCACTGTTCACTTCATGTTCATGTCCAACACACTCGATGCTGTTAGTGGCTCTACGAGTCTTCTCTGTTTTGACTAAACATGCTATTATTTTGTAGGAGGAACGAGGAGAGACAGTATAAATTACAGGGTTCTGGAGAAAAGGTCGGGTAATGGCAGTGACAGGACGGGCAGAAGGCCCACTTTCCCTGTTGTAACCATTCTATGATTTTAAACAATTAATATTAACATGTTAGCAAGTTCTGTAGTTGTGGCCCAGTCTTTAAGGTGAATGGGTTTAAAATCCATTGGGGCCTCCTGACGTAGGTTCAAATCTTGCTGACTGTGCTTCTCGTTATTTCTGCTTGCCTGTAGAATTAATTCTCATTCAAATAGAAGAAAAGCCATCCAAACAAATCCATTTCTGTGTCAGTCTTCTACAAGCCTCCAGTCGGATATGAAATAAAAACTGAGCCAAGTTGGTGACATCTTGTTTTCTGGGAGTTCGTCTCTCCTTAGGCCTCTGTTACTCTCGGTGTATCCCTCTGTGTGTGTCAATGTGGTTCAGTTTCCCGAGGGGTTGGACACATTTTACCAGCACAAACTTTATTTACTTTCGTTGTGCAACTTCATGTTAAAATGTTACAAGGAAAAACTCTCAGGATAAAAGATGCAAGAGGAGTTTGTCTATTTCTCTGTATGTTAAACTGCAACAACAATTTATATTTATAAACCGCCTTTAACCCAATGAAATGTCACAAGGTGTTCCCCAGGATCATTATATTACAAAGTGTGACACCGAGTCACATATTCGGTCAGATGACTAAAAGCTCGGTCAAAGGCGAAGAACTGTATTAAAGGAGGAAACTATCGATTTCATGTTCCAGATAACAGCAATGGTTCTGCTCATTGGCTCATTGTGTTCAAACTGAACAGGCCATTTGGTCAGAGAAATTTATCTCTGGTGAAAGGGATCGGGAATGAAAAAAATGCCAAAATCAGCCTCCATGAGCCAAATTTCCAGCCCTGTTAGCAGCTTCTCTGATGGCCGACTGGTTAGGGTTCAGCACTTTTGCTGCCACACCGCAGGTTTGATTCCCTGTCAGGGAATTGAGATTTACTGCCCTTGGGCGAACTGTTAAAACCAATGTTATTGTCTTCCAGTCTGAAAGCAACACAGAACAGCTCTGTCAGAGTCAGGGGAGTGAGAGTTAAAGTTTCACATCAGAGTTGGAAATGTTACACGTGCAACAAGTCGAGAATAAACCCACAGTTGGAGTGAGGGAGTGAAAATAAAAGAGAAGAGCTGTGATAGGTTACAACGCACTTACTATAGAGCTGGTGGTGCGAGGCAGAATATTATTCCTGTATTACCCATGTTACTTGTAGCTCTAATTTCCTGAGTTATTACAGTGCCCAACATTACCACTACAGTTTGGTGACCAATAAACAACTCCCACCAATGTTTGTTGCCTCTTGCTGTTTCTTAGCTCCACCAAAATTGATTCTACACCTTGATGCTTCAATCTAAGACCCTCTCTCATTAATGTACCGATCTTGTCGTTATTAACTGCGCGACCCCGCCTCCTTTCCCTTTTTGTCTATCCTTCCTAAATGACGAATACCCTTGAATATTCAGATCAATCACACTGCTCTTTGAAAGCAGCACACAGGACCGAATGGCCTCTTTATTTGCTGTAACTTTCTGTCATTTTGTGTTCCCTAACACCCCGATTGCATCTCTCTAAGTTATTCTGCCATTTCATAAGTCAATCTAGCGAGATGTACACAAAAAGCTAAAAGCTACTGCGGATGCTGGAAATCCAAAAACAGAATTAGAATTACCTGGAAAAACTCAGCAGGTCTGGCAGCATCGGTGGAGAAGAAATCAGTTAACGTTTCGAGTCTTCATGACCCTTCGGCAGAACTGAGTATAGTTAGGAGAAAGGTGAAATATAAGCTGGTTTAAGGTGGGGGGGCGGGGGGAGAGAGAAGTTGAGGGTGGGATGATTGTGGAGATAAGCAAGCAGTGATAGGAGCAGATAATCAAAAGATGTCACAGACAAAAGGATCAAAGAGGTGTTGAAGGTGGTGATATTATCTAAGAAAAGTGCTAATTAAGAATGGAAGGCAGGATACTCAAGGTACAGCTCTAGTGGGGGTGGGGTGGAAAGACTAACAAAGTTTTAGTTTTAGATTTAAAAATAATGGAAATAGGTGGGAAAAGAAGAATCTATATAAATTATTGAAAAAAAAAGGGAGGGGGGAGAAACGGGGTGGGGATGGGGGAGGGGAAGTTTAAGATCTAAAGTTGTTGAACCAGGTAATTCTGTTTTTGTTTAGCGAGATGTACATCCTGCCTTCTAGCTAACACTTTGAATTCCAGACACTAAACAGATTCAGCGAGTTTTCTTCTCATTTCCAGCACTGAATTTGAAACCAGACTAGTACAACTGCATAAATGATCTGAACCATTCACCTGAGTTTCAAACACGCAGTGTTTGCACATGAGCATGTACCTTCTTGTATATCTACTGAAGAACACAAGTTCATTCCGTTTCTTCACATTGAAAATCAGTTCAAAATAATTTCAAAGTTTAACAACATACACAAGACTGTGGATAATTGATACTCTGCACATTCCTATAATCAGCGTCTGGGACAATCAGCTCCTTGAACCCTTCTCGTGTCTTACATTCCCATTCCTTGCTTTCCAGGGAAAGAATGGGTTCATAAACTGGATGGGTGGGCAGTCCCTGGCTAAGTCAGGCCTCTTCCAGAGAGAATTTAAGAGTTAAAGAGATTTTCGTCCCGACTGTCATCAGTGATGATCACAAGATTTTTATTGAAAACCAATTTCACCATCTGCCATGGTGAGATTTGATCCCCAGTTCCTAGAATCCCAAACCAGTGAAAGTACCACTGTGCCACAGCCTCCCAATAAGGTAAACACGTTTAGAATTTGATGTGTGTCAGTTACTTTCAGTGATGAATTTCTGCCATGTGTTCCCTTGTCAGTTTCACAGGTGCCGCAGTGTTGAGGTTAGTGGGTTTTGGAAATTGAAAGTTCTACATGAGCAGCTTGAACAGCGAGTTGAACAAGTGCCAGCTCAGATTGAATTGTACGGTTTGTGTGCGGTGTTTCATTTTAACAGGAAGGGCGAGGAGAGACAGATTCAAAATAAATTGCTGTGAGGAAAAAGACGAGGGTTATAGAATGAGTTAAACTGCTCTTCCAGAGAGCCGGCACGGACAAGAATGTTCTCCTTCTCTGCTGTAGCCACGCATGATTTCATACTAACAACATCACCCTGTGCATTGAGTTAGTCGTGGTGACTGAGTGGTGAAGGCGATGGAGTCCAAATCCATTGGGGTTCCCCGCTTCTCATTATTCCTGGTTTTAACTCTCTGTTTACAGAGTTAATTATCGGTTACATTGAATCAAGTCCATCCAAACACTGGGGCGTTTTCCTATTTCCGTTCATTCACGAAAATATTCACGAAACTTCTAGTCGGAAATGGAACAAAAACGGATCCAGGTTCGTATCATGTTTGCTTTCTGAGTGTTTGTCCCTCCTTAGAAACAAACCCTTGTCCTCTGTCACTCTCGGTGTCGATGTCTGTGTGTGTTCCTTTGTGTGTGTCAATGTGGTTCAGTTCCTCATTTTTACCATTCAAACATTATTCACCTTAGTCCTGCGGCTTCATATTAAGATGGTCCAGAGAAAACAAAAGCGCTGTTTTAAAAGATGCAAAAGGACATTTCTTTCTGTTTCTTTTTGGGTGGAGGCTGTTCAACTACTAAATGCCCGGATGTTACAAAGCGGAGGATGATTGAAGTTTTCACATGATCTGATGAAGTAGCTGAGAATGCCCGAGGGGCCGAATGGCCTATTCCTGATTATATTTTTCCCATACCGATGCCGGTCGAGGCAATGGTTGCTTCTGCTCTAAATGTGATACTGAGTCGCCGAGTGGGCTAAGATGCTGGCCGAGGCTTTCCTGCTTTGGGCTCCACTCCCGCGGCTGTTAAACTTTCCAACGGTTTGTTGTTTGAGACGCTTCCAAAAAATCCTCCGTGCGGCCAGGGGCCGGCTGACCTGTGCAGTGTTGCATTTTGTTGGGGAGAATGGGGAGAGGTGGTTGGGGCAATGGCACAGACTGAAAATCTTATTTCTCTGTTACTCCCTGTCTCCATTCTATTATTTTATACAATCAATAGCGAACTTTCGCTAAGTATTGTGGCGAATTAGTTAAACTGATGGACTGGAAATCGGCTGGAGTTTTCTCATGCAGGTTTGACCCCGGTCGTTTATGCTTCCTATCATTCCTGATTTTAATTGACGGTCTGTAGAATTAGTTATGGGTTAAATTGAATATAAAGCATCCAAATACCCCGTGATTCTTATTTCTGTTCATTTGCAAACATTCACTAAATTCGGAGTCGGAAATGGAAGAGTAATTGACCACTCCTGATCAACCAATCACAACTGCTCTTTGACAGCAGCAGACCAGGCCGAATGGCCTCTTTCTTTGCTGTAACTTTCTATAATTTTATGTTTTCCAACACCACAGATGCTCTTTCCCAGTCATTCTGCCATTTTATAACGCATTTTATCGAAATGTACTTTGTTACCTTGTGTCCTGTCCTTCTGAAATCAAGACCCGGAGTGAATTCAGTGAGAAGTTTTCTTGTCATTTCCAGCAGGAGATTTGGAACCAGACCAGTTCACTGAGTTCAAATGGTCCCGACCCTTCACTGCAGCTCATTGTGCTTTTGAGTGGAGATGATTTCTGTTTGTTACTAAGTGCAGGATGATCTGATTAACTGACGGAGCAGGTTTGAGGTTCCAAATGATCTATTCCTACTCTGAAACAAAAACAAAACATGCTGGAAAAACTCAGCAGGTTTGACAGCATCTGTGGAGAGAAAGACAGAGTTAATGTTTCGAGTCCACATGACTCTTCTTCAGAACTAAAGGGAAGTAGGACTTCATATTTCTACTTCCCTTTAGCTCTGAAGAAGAGTAATACGGACTCGAAACATTAATTCTGCCTTTCTCTCCACAGATGCTGTCAGACCTGCTGAGTTTTTCCAGCATTTTTTGCTTTTGTTTAAGATTTCCAGCATCTGCAGTATTTTGCCTATTCCTAATCTATAGCTTTTGTTCTATTTCAGTGCCGAAACTTGTGAAGGAAACGTTTCATAAATTTCGCCCAGCGTGGCTGAGCGAGCTAAGCCGTTGGCTTAAAGTATGTACGAAGTCGTGAGTTTGCGTCCCACCGCCGCTCAACATTTAGCAGCCCCATTAGCACAAGCAAGATGCCACCTCATATTGACAGGGAGAACTAGGAGAGTTGCTGTGGGGAAAAGGTGGGGTGTGGAATTACAGTAGTTGAGTTGCTCTTCGAGAGAGACAACATGCTGAATGACCGTCTGATGGAGCCGTCTATGATTTTATACAAAGAGCAGTGATGTCAGTGTCAGTCCTGTGTTCACGGTGGAGTGGATAAGGGGTTGGAGTTGGAATCCTGTGGGGTCTCCTCACAGAGGTACAAATCCTACCGTCTCCAGTTCTCATCATTCCTGATTTTAATCAGGTGCCCATGGAATTAATTATTGGATAAACGGAATCAATACCACGCAAACACTCCCGTGGTTTCTTCTTTCTCTTGGTCTGTGTGAGTGTTAATGTGGTTCAGTTCCCCAAGGGAATGGACACATTTTTAACAGAACAAACTTTATTCACATTAGTTGTGCAACTTCAGATCAAAAAAATATCGGGGTGAAAGTTGGAAGAGGAGCTTGTCTCCTTCTCTATATGCCCCATTACAACAACAGCTTACATTTAGATAGTGTCTTCAACGTAATTAAACCTCCAAAGATGGTTGACATGATCTTTATGTAACAGAGTCTGACACTGACACACATATTGAGATGTTAGGCCAGGTGAACAAAAGCTTGGTCAAAGAGATAGGTTTTATGGAGCGTCTTAAAGGAGGAAAGAGTGGTCGAGGTGGAGGGAGGGAATTCCAGAGCTTGGGGCCTCGGTAACTGAAACCTCGGTCACCAATGGTGGAGCGATTCTAATTGGGAACGTACAACAGGCCAGGATTAGAGGGGCACAGATATCTCAGAGACGTGTGGGGTTCGAGGAGATCTCAGAGATAGGGAGGGGCGAGAACAACGGGAGATTTGAACACAAGGATAAGAAAATTTGAAGTAAATGCATTCTTTGACCGGGAACCAATGTAGGTCAACGAGTAGAGGGTGATGGGGAATGGGACTTGCTGTGAGTGAAGACACGGACAGCAGTTTTGGATGACCTCAATTTACGGAGGGGAGAATGTCCACTTACATTCCAGAACTGACATTCTGCTGGATCAGCACTGCCCTGTTTCCAAGACCAATATTGATCCTTTATAAGGTGCCGTTCCCAGAACTATACACAGTCCTCCAGGTGAGATATAACCAGGGCTTTGTTTAGCTGTAGCAAACCTTTCCCTCTTTTCTATAACAGCCTCTGTAACAGGCTGTACAATAAGGGGAATTACATTGTAAATATCGACTGAGATGCTTGGTCAGAATAAACTTCATTTAAATATTCAATAGGAAATCAATTGCATAAATAAACATTCCTCTTCATTTCGAAGACAACATATGAATCCCCAGTCCAACTCTCCGTGTGATTGGGACAGGGAAACTTTGTTAATTTTCACACACTGAGCATGGACACTGCAGAAGCTC
This sequence comes from Cetorhinus maximus, assembly GCF_964194155.1. NCBI lineage: Eukaryota > Metazoa > Chordata > Chondrichthyes > Lamniformes > Cetorhinidae > Cetorhinus > Cetorhinus maximus. The sequence goes on from NW_027598111.1 coordinate 26,714, forward strand.
CTGCACCTCTTTCAATATTGTTTTTCTTAACTCAGAGTTTTCAAAAAGGAATTCATAATTATTTGAAATGGAAAAAAAACCTGCAGGATTATGAAGGAAGAGAATGATATTCGAACTAAGTGGTTAGCTCTTTGAAGAAAGCACAAACCCGATGGGTCGAATGGCCTCCTAATGGGCGGTGTCAGTTTACAATTAGATCAATTTCTCTGCAGCATTCCAAAATGTCCCATCCCAATCTTATTCCAGTAGAACAGGATCTTGCAGTGCAGCAGGTCTACACAGTTTGAAATTCTATACAAGTCCCTTTGGCATTTTCTCGCGAATTGTTTCTGTGGTGCATTGCCAGTGATGCCAACGTCCCATAAATGAATAAAAATACAAATAGTGGTTATCACATTCACTTCACATACGCAAGGTGACTGGTTCAAAAGCTGGCAGAGACATTATCAAAACTGAATCATCTAATTGCGAGAAGTTGCACAATTCCCATTTGTTGCTAAACAATAACTGAATATATTATCTCACAGCCATGTGTCATTGGCACTTCTCCAGGCTTTGAATGATTTTCTCCAAAAGGCACAGTTATGAGAAAGAGACAAAAATGAGACGAATTACAGTGAGATAGTTCGCACATGTGTGAAGTGTTGAATGACCTGATGTGCTGTGACATTTTATGATTCTAATTTCAGATCAATTTCTCTGCCGCATGGCTATGTTTTTCAGCCAAACTGGACTTCCACAAACCAGGGTTCGGAAGTGCAGTAAGACTGCAGGGTTTGATATACTAAGTCACTCTCTGTGGTTCTGTCCATTGTTTCTGTGTGTAGTGGTTATCAAGTACATGCAAAAAGTCCCCTGTCTGGAAATGGGTAGAAACATTATCGAGATTTACACATCTAAGTGTGAGGGAAAGTTCCATAATTCATGTTTGTTGCTGAATATTAACTGAATATAGTTCCTTGCCACCACATTAAATTTGCCCTTCGCCAACTTCAAAAAGCATTCTCAAATTCAGGAGGGATGAAACTGACTAGGCACAAAAAAAATACCAGTTTCTTTAGTCAACAACAGGAATTAATGAGTTTACAAATGCAAATTCACAGTTACTTACTGACTGAAAGATGACGACCAGTGTGATCCAAAGACTAGCATTACCCTAAAGGCAGGCGCAACTGATACTGTGATTGAACACAAGGGAATGGGAGAGATGGTACAAAATCACTTTTCATCGCTCCTCATCATGGATCTTCATTCTTTCATAGGCACGGCTGGCCAGCATTTGTTGCCCATCCAGAACTGTCCTTGAGCTTTGTAACATGTTAAAGCATTTCGGAGGGCCGTTAAGAATCAACCACATCACTGTTGGTCTGGAGTCACAGGCAGGTCAGCCAGGTAAGGACGACCGATTGTCTTCCCTAAAGGACTGGTGAACCACATGGGTTTGTACGGCAATCCGTGATAGTTTCATGGTCATCATGACTGAGAAAATACTGAGGACATGTCCGATCAGAATAAACGTCTTTTGTAAATTCAATATGAAATTAATTGCACAAATAACTAATGTTTATATCAAAAACTTCAGAAAGAACCATAGTCCAACTCTTCATTTCATTGGGTAAGGGAAATATTCATTAAGACAAACTGCATGGATTCTGCAGAAACTCCTTCTTCAAAAGGGAATTTGGAAATGGTTGAAAGGGAGAAATTTCTGATTCATGGAAAGGGAGAGGAAACTGGGACTAATAGGCAAGATCTTTGTAAAAGGCAGGTTACAAATAGAATGGGTGTAAGGTTCTCTTACTGCGCTGTGCCATTTGATGATGACATTGTTGATCAGTCTGTCTCCAGCATTCCTAATGAGAACAGCCGAATTCCATTTCTTCAAAACAAAGACCCAAAGTGCTGCTGCATGACGTCACCGATTAACATTCCAGACAGCTCCACTGGGATCCAGGCAGGGAAATGTTCCTGTAGCGTTGTGGTTACCCCACTCAGTTCGCTTCTGCAAGTTGCTCCATTCGATGCTCGGGGAAAACATTATCACCCAGCTGTGTGGAAAAGTTGTATCGCTCCCATTCCTGTTTGTTGTTGAATGTGAACTGAATGCAAGATCTTGCAGCCACATTAGATTCGCTTTTCGCCATTTCTGAAGATAACATTCAGCAAAATAAGAAGATGTTTCTGCTGGCAGCGGGTGATTGGAGAGTGCGGGGCTGGAATATTGTTACTTGTTCCTGTCTCACTCACTGTGGAGCTGAGCAAGAGCGACGAATTGATGGGCTTGTTTCAATCCAATAGCCTCATAGATCTCTATTGATTTAGATGGGGGTTCACGAACGTTCATATTCTTTGTTATGTCTGAAATGAATATCCATAAACAGAGCTTGGTGTGGGAACTCAGTGGGTGACAGCCGAGTTTTCAACGTGGGGTGTGGGATGGATTTTCTTGTTGTTTCAGGGCCCTGAAACAAATCAGAGCGTTAATGAGTAATGATGGGGAGAAAAAAGTGCCAGCTTCGTCCCTGGGTGGTCTCGAACCACCAACCGTTCGGTTAACAGCCGAATGCGCTGACCAATTGCGCCACAGAGACTAGAAGGAGGAGCTGGTACTCTGTAAGATATCCTAAACCAATGGCTCAGCGAGAGAAAGCTTCAGATTGCCGCAACTGCAATGACAATTATTCCCTCTCAGTTTTACTCTTCCCAAATAAAGGGTGGGACATTCATTGTGGGCACATGGAAAAAGTCTGATCCCACCCACTGCAGACACATCCATGTCACCGGGAACCAGCTCTCCTACAACCGGAGCCATCTCCCTTCGAGTCTTTCCGTGTTTTGTCTGTTACTGAGTATTCTGCTTGTCCCGAAGCCGATAATTCTAAAGGGGTTTCTCTGTTACACAGCGAGTGGTTAGGATCTGGAATGCACCACCTGAGCATGTGGGGGAGGCAGATTTCAAAAGAGAATTGGACAGAAAATGCAGGTCTCCGGGGAAAAGGCGGGGTAAAGGGACCAGGTGAGTTAGTTTCCAGAAGAGTAAGACTCAGAAACCAGCGGCTGTGATATTAACAAAGCGGGATGGAGGAAGACTCAGTTTGAGCGGTGACACTGCTGGAGGGATGGGGAGTTGGGGATCACCCATCAAAGCTTTAAAAAAACTGCGGCGCCCAGCATGGGACTCGAACCCACGATGCTGAGATTAAGAGTCTCAGGCTTTACCGGGTAAGCTAGCCGGGAATGCACAGTCATCGTTCCCTATGCAAAAATTCAGGGAGATCAATGTTGCTTCCTCCCTGGAGCCTCAGCTTGTTCTGAATTTCAAAGTGTGGAAGGTAATCGGCCTACAAAAGCCCCAAGGTTACAATACATTCCTCTCAATCACCAATAACATCATTCACATCTTCCACTTCTTAGCTGCACCTCCTTCCAAACATTGCAAACTCCTCTTGCATCGTTCATCCTGATATTTTTCTCTTTGACATTTTAATATGAAGCTGCACAATTAATGTGAGTCAAGTTTATGAAGTGAATATGTGTCCATCCCCTCGGGGAACTGAACCACATTGACACACACAGAGGAACACACACAGACACACACACCGAGAGTGACAGAGGCCTCAGGAGAGACAAACACCCAGAAAGCAAGGATGTCACTAACTTGGTCAATTATTGTTCCATTTCAGGGGCCAAATGTAGTGAATGTTTTCAGATGAACAAAAGTAACATACACGGGGGTGTTTGGCTGGTTTTCTTTTTCATTTGACGGATAATTTATTCTGCAGACAGTTTGTGTCAGTCAGGAATGAGAAGAAGGGGAGTTGGCAGGATTCGAACCATGTGGAAAAACGCCTGAACCACTCGGCCAGGACAACTGGGTAAAGGCTGCATGTTGTTTGTTTAAAATAATAGAATGAATACAAGGAGTTCCAGTGAAAGAAGGTCTTCCAGTCCGTGCCATTGTCCCACCTTTTCCCAGTCACCCTGGGATTTACACTGTCTCTCCTCAATCTTCCAAATGAAATACAACACGGCACAGCTCAGCTGCCCCTTCACCGCACAGAGAATTTTTGGAAAGCGCCTCAAATAACAAACCACCAGAAAGTTTGGCAGTGGTGGGAGTGAAGCCCAAATCACCAGAGAGATCGAAACCTGAACCAGCGGCTGAGCCCACTCGGCCTCACTATCACATTCAGATTAGACACAAACATTGTCTTCACCAACATTGACACTGAATTAGGATATTAAAAATTATGATCAGGAATTGGCCATTCGGCCCCTCGAGCGTTCTCAGCTACTTAATAAGATCATGTGAAAGCTTCAATCATCACCCAGTAACATCTGGAGGTTTAGTTGCTGAACAGTCTCCACTCAAAGAAAAGAGAGAAATGTTTTAAAACTGCTCTTTTTTACCCTGTACCACCTTAACATGAAGCCACAGAACTAACATGGCCAATGTTTGGGTGGTAAAAATGGGAAACTGACCCACATTGACACACACAGAAAATCACAAATATGTGTGTTGTTAAGATTTGAAATTGTGCTTATTTTCACACTGACTTTCAATGTGCAGAAAGTGGAGCTGTGATCAGCTTATAGCTCAGAAGATGTACAGCAAGAATGTACATAACAGGCTGATGCTAACAGTGCCTGTTTTAACTCGGTGAGCTGCATCTGACGATTGAGAACATTTAATTGCCGCTCAACGAGTCCGGTTCCAAATTCCCTGCCATAAATGAAAAGAAAACTCGCTGAATTTGCTGAATGTCTTGAATTCAAAGCATCATATGGAAGGTAAGAAAATTCATCTTAACCGTGGTATTAGGAAAAATAAAATGACAGAAAGTTACAGCAAAGAAAAAAGGCCATTCGGCCCTGTGTGCTGCTTTCAAAGAACAGTGTGATTGGTTGACCTGAATACTTTTAGGAAGAATGGACAAAAAGGAAAACGAGGTGGGGTCACGCCGTTAATAAGGAACGAGATCGGTACATTAGTGACAGAGGATCTTAGATTGAAGGATCAAGATGTGGAATTAGTTTGGGTGAGCTAAGAAACAACAAGAGGCAGCAAACATTGGTGGGAGTTGTTTACAGGCCACCAAACTGTAGTGGTAATGTTGGGCATGGGATAAATCAGGAAATTAGAACTGCATGTGACATGGGTAACACGGAAATAATATTTTGCCGTGCACCACCAGCTCTATAGTCAGTGCTTTGTAACCTATCACAGTCCTTCTCTTTTATTTTCACTCCCTCACTCCGACTCTGGGTTTATTCCCGAGTTTGCCCTTGTGACATTTCCAGCTCTGATGTGAAACTTACACTCTTACTCCATCATTTCTAGCAGAGCTTTACAGTGTTATTTACAACCAGCAAATTAATCACATTGATTTGATCAGCTCGCCCAGGAGGAATAAGTTTCAAATCCCTAACCAGGAATCGAACGCAGGCTGTACTGATAAAATTACCGCATTCTAACCACTAACCCAGCAGTTTGACACATTCCCTTTCCAGATCCCTTTTTCCAGGGACAAGTTTCTTTGACCAAATGGTCTATGTCGTTTGAACACAAGTGACGTCTTCAGCCAATGAGAAAAACCATTGCTGTTAGCTGGAACATGAAATCGATACTTTCCTCCTTTAAGACAGTTCTTAAAGCCTCCCCCTTTGACCGAGCTTTTAGTCATCTGACCGAATATGAAGCTCAGCGTCATACTTTGTTATACAATGCTCCTGGGGAACGCCTTGTGACGTTTCATGAGGTAAAAGGAGCTTTATAAATATAAGTTGTTGTTGTACTCCATACATAGAAAAAGACAGACTCCTGTTGTCTCTTTCATCCTGATATTTTTCACTGTAACATTGTAATGTGAAGTTGCACCACGAATGTGAATACAGTTTGTGCTCGTAAAAATGTGTTCACCTCCTCGGGGAACTAAACCACATTGACCCACACATAAGAACAAACAGAGATATACACCGAGAGTGACAGGGGCCTAAGGAGAGGCAAATGCCAAGATGAAATCATGTCACCAAACTGGCTCTTTTTTTTTTCATTTCCGACTGGAGATTTGCAGAAGGCTGACAATGAATGGACATAAGAAATCACGGATGTGTGTGGATCTCTTTTCCTCGATTCAAACGATAATTAGTTCTGTCTGCGTGCAGTTAAAGTCAGAAATAACAGGAAACGTAGTCAGCAGGATTCGAACCTGCGCGGGGTAACCCCAATGGATTTCTAATCCATCGCCTTAACCACTCGACCACGACTACAGAAGCTGCTCCTATACCACTATTAGTTGTATGAAATCATAAAGGTTACAGCAGAGAAAGCGGTCTTTATGCCGGTCTTGTCATGGCCATTACCTGGCCTTTTCCCCGGAACCCTGAAATTTATCCTGTCTCTCCTCATTCTTCCCACCAAATTGGGAATGAAAGAGTGAGAATGATCACATAAGCTTAGAAAGCTCACAGCAACCGTTGTTTTCATTGGCTGACAAAGTCGTTTATCTTGAACCTAAACAGGCAGTTTTGTGGTGAAAGAGATCTGAACTGAAAAACAATCGGCAAAAGCAGCGTAGATAAGCCAAATCGAAAATTATTGGTGCAGCTTCCCTGGTGGTCTCATGGTTAGGATGCGGTGCTCTTAGCGCTGCGGCCCGCATTTGATTCCCGGTCAGGGAATGTCAATTTGTTGGAACGAGTGTTGGTTATTCATTGATTGGAAACGTTTAAAACTCCACTAGAATCAGGGGAGTGTGATCTTAAGTTTTGCCTCAGAGCTGGAAAACAGCACACTTAGTTCAAGTGGGGTAAGGGAATGAAGGAAGAGGAGAGGAGAAGGGCTGGATGCAAAGCACTGACTGTAGGAATGTTGGTGTGAGGCAAAATATGGGTGGGAGAAGTACGAATTTTGCTGCCTACTGTTTGCACAAATATCATTCCTGAAGGATCAACCAATCACTACTTTGAAACCAGCACGCCCGGCCGAATGGCCTCTTTCTGAGCTGTAACTTTCTATAATTTTATTTTTCCCAACAGCACGGGTCGTTCTGCCATTTTATAACCCACTCGAGCGAGATGCGCTTTCCTACCTAGTATTCGGCTCTTTTGAAACCTAAACACGGAGCAAATTCAGCGAGTTTTCTTGTCAGTTCCAGCACGAGATTTGAGACTAATTGAGCGACACATTAATGGTGCCAATCCTTCACTGGAGTTTACCGCGTCCAAAGAGCACTGCTCCCATCAGCCTGTTATGTAACTTCTTGCAGTACAACTGCTGAACAATATAAGCTTATCACAGCTCAGCTTTCTTCACATTGAAACCCAGTGTGTAAATCAGTTTCAAAGCTGAACAACTGGGAGGAGAGAGTGACTGTGGATAATCGGCACTGTGCACATTCCTGTAATCAGTATCTGGGAGAACCAGGAAGATGAGATCCAGGTTTCTCTTTACCCACGAGTTTTATCCATTCCCATGAACTGACTGTCTCTGCTTCAAGCAGTTAATTAACCTGGGGTTTGGACGGGTAGAGGGATCTGGAGGCGAGACAGGGACAGAAGCAGAATGAGATGCAACATGAAAGTGTTTTGAATTTGATGTGTGTCAGTTGCTTTCAGTGTTGAATGACAGTCTTGTAAGTTTCACAGGAGCCGCAGTGATTAGTTGGTGTTTTTTTTATTTCAAGCAGCAAGATTTTAAAAGTAAAAAGATAAAAGACTGAACCTTTCTATATATATCCTACAACAACAGCTCATATTTATAAAGCGCCTTTAACCTAATGAAACGTCATAAGACGTTCCCCAGGAGCATTATATATCAAAGTGTGACACCGAGACACATATTCGGTCAGATGTCTAAAAGCTCGGTCACCTCATTGTTCATTTCATGTTCCAGATCACAGAAACCGTTGTTTTCATTGGCTGAAGAAATCGTTTATCTTGAACCTAAACAGGCAGTTTTGTGGTGAAGGAGATCTGAACTGAAAAACAATAGGCAAAAGCAGCGTAGATAAGCCAAATCAAAAACTGTTGGTGCAGATTCCCTGGTGGTCTAGTGGTCAGGATTCGGCGCTTTCACCGCCGCGGCGCGGGTTCGATTCCCGGTCAGGGAATGTCGAGATATTGAATTTGTTGGAATGAACGTTGATTTATCATTGATTGGAAACTTTTAAAAGTTCCACCAGAATCAGAGAAGTGAGAGTTTAAGTTTCGCCTCAGAGCTGGAAAACATCACACTTGGTTCAAGTGAAGTGAGGAAATGAAGGAAGAGGAAAAGTTGCAAAGCACTGACTGTAGAAATGTTGGTGTGAGACAAAGTATGAGTGGGAGATGTAGGAATTTTGCTCTCTACTGTTTGCAGCGGCACAAATATCACTCCTGATGGATCAAACAATCACTACTGCTCTTTGAAAGCAGCACCCCCGGCCGAATGGCCTCTTTCTGTGCTGTAACTTTCTATAATTTTATAGCAACAGCACGGGTCATTCTGCCATTTTGTAACCCACTCGAGCGAGATGCGCTTTCTTACCTTGTATTCGGCTCTTTTGAAACCTAAACACGGAACAAATTCAGCGAGTTTTCTTGTCATTTCCAGCACGAGATTTGTCACGAGACTAATTGAGCGACACATTAATGGTGCCAATCCTTCCCTGGAGCTCACCGCGTCCAAAGAGCACTGTTATCATCAGCCTATCATGTATCTTCTTGCAGGACATCTGCTGAACAATATAAGCTTATCACAGCTTTGCTTTCTTCACATTGAAACCCAGTGTGAAAATCAATTTCAAAGCTGAACAACTGGGAGGAGAGAGACTGTGGATAATCGGCACTGGGCACATTCCTGTAATCAGTATCTGGGAGAACCAGGAAGATGAGATCCAGGTGTCTCTTTTCCCACGAGTTTTACCCATTCCCACGAATTGACTGTGTCTGCATGAAGCAGCTAATTGACCTGGGAGCTGGACGGGCAGAGGGATCTGGGGGCGAGACAGAAGCAGAAGGAGATGCGACATGAAAGTACTTTGAATTTGATGTGTGTCAGTTGCTTTCAGTGATGAATGTCTGCCATGTAAGTTTCACAGGAGCCGCAGTGATCTGTTGGTGTTTTATTTAAGCAGCAAGATTTCAAATTAAAAAGATAAAAGCAAATTACTGTGAATGATGGAAATCTGAAACAAAAGCAGGATATGCTGGAAAAACTCAGCAGCTGGAGTGAGGGTCAATGTTTCCAGACAGTACGACTTTTATTCAGATTTTCAAAGTATTACAGCACCAGCATGGGGCTCGAACCCATGACCCAGAGATTAACATTCTCATGCTCTGCCGACTAAGCGAGCTAGGAACATGAAAATTGTTTTGTATCCCAATATACATGGTTAAACCTGCTGCTTTCTACCTGATACCTAAGCTTGACCGGAATTTTGAAGTGTGGAACGTAATCGGCCTAGAAATGCACCAAAGTTGCAATAAATTCCCCTCAATCATCAATAACATCATTCACATCTTCCACTTCTTACCTGCACCTCAATCCAAATACTGTGATCCATTTTCCTCAGGATTTTCTCCTGGATTTAATATTTACCTGCTTCGAGTCCTCATTTTGAAATCAGAATCGCTTCAATATCCAACACAATTTGAATTGCAAACCTGACGGGCAAACAATGGAAAACAAGTCACTCGGTAACACAAATCCCATGGTGCTCATTTTCAGATTCACAACAGTCAGCTTTTCAATAAAATGAAGGAATTTTACAGTGAAAAGTTTAGAAAGTTGGTGTGACTTTTATTTGTGACTCAGTCACTCGGGTATTCTGTAAATGCTGTTCGGAGGTTTAGTGACCGGGATTTAATCTACCTGCGTTTTCCTGAGCCTGTGCTCGGTGTATTGGGAGGTTTGGCCCTGGTTGGAGTATCTTGCATTCCAGGGATGGGCAGTAACCCGCTGATGGAAGCTGCAGTCGCCGCTTTCTGCTGGCAGCGGGTGATTGGAGAGTGTGGAGCCGGAACACTGCTGCTTTTCTGCTTTTCTCTGTCTCACTCACTGTGGAGTTGAGGAAGAGAGAATAATTGAGGGGTTCGTTTGATTCCAATAATTTCATGAATTTCTGATGGGTTAGATGAAGGTACAGAGTGGGTCCAAATCTTTTCTCATTGTATTTGACAGAAAACGTAATTTTAAAAAGAAGCTGTTTTTGTGGGACCTCACTGGACAACAAAAGACCTGCCACCGTTTGGGGATGATATCTTGCAGCCCAAGTACCCAATGACAACCCGGAACTGTATGACAATGAATGGTGCTGAGGGGGAAAAACAGTAAAAATCTTAAACCACTGGGTGGTCTTGAATGACCAACCTTTCAGTTAACAGACAAACACGCTGACCAATTGCGCCACAGACACTTGCACAAACCTGACTGACAAGGTATCCAAACCAGGGTGTCAGTGAGTCTAATGTTCAGATTTCCACTACCCAGATAGCTATCACGCTCTGTCAGTTTTACTCTTCTAAAATAAAGGATGGGACATTCATTCCAGATATATGGAAACAGTCTGATCCCACCCACTGCAGACACATCCATGTCACCGGGAACCAGCTCTCCTACAACTGGTGCCATCTCCCTTTGAGCCTTTCATTGTCTTATCTGTTACCAAGTATTCTGATAGTCCCGAAGCCGATATTAGGTTTGAATTCCTGATGTGCAGTAACGAGAATCCTTTCAATGTCTCAAATCAGTTAATTTCACTGATAACATTAGTGTCACTGTTCCAGCGTCTTAAAGAAGGGAAAGGTGCCTTGACTGTCTCTGGTCAGTCGGGCAGGTCACCCTTCATTCGCATTGGATTCCATTCCTCAAAGGGGATTTTCATTTCCTTCTTGAGTTCCCTTACTACATCTGGCAGCATTTTTGGATTGAGAGGCATTATTAACATTTCAGATGCAGTGCAGTTCTGATGAAAGGTTACGGACCTGAAATGAAAACCATGCCTCTCTCTCCACAGTCACTACCAGAGCTGTTGAGAATTCCAGCATTTTCTATTTTTATTTCAGATAACCAGCATCTGCAGTAATTTGCTTTACTTTACCTGATCAGTGAAACATATAAGATCCTCAGGGTACTTGACAGGGCGGTTTTGGAGAGGATGTTACCTCTTGTGAGAGAATCTAGAACTCGGAATCGCTGTTTAAAAACAAGGGGTCACCCATTTAAAATGGAGATGAGGCGATTTTTTTTCTCTCACAGGATCGTGAAACTTTGGAACTCTGTTCCTGAAAAGGCTGTGGAAGCAAAGTCTTTGAATATTTTTAAGGCAGAGGTCGATATATCCTTGGGAAGCAAGAGGGTGATAGGTTATCAGTGATAGGTGGGATACAGATTTCAGGTGACTATCAGGTCAGCCATGATCTTATTAAATGGCGGAGTAGGCTTGAGGGGCCGAATGGCCTACTCCTGTTCCTTTTTCTTATGTAGTGCTAAGAATGTGGAAGTCAATTACCAGTCAATTTCGAGATCCATGTCTGAGCTGAAAATGTGTAGGTAAACCCACACTGTAAACAGATTGTTCACCAGTTAAAATTGGAAAGGGATTCACTCTCATCCCTTTTACTGACACAGCAACACAGTCTTGCTGGTGGGAGACCATTCAGATACTTCACGTGTGCAAAGTGCTTTATTCAGTTTGCCCACACGTTAACACTCCAACTTTAAAAGTTCAAAAGATTTGATCCACAATCAGAGCAGAGATCTGTTCTCTTAAATGTTCCATGTATCGGGGGAAATGTTACCAGCTCACCCCATCTGCTGAGACTACACTGAGTTCAGATCTAACTGTCGGGGTTTGTTCTGCATCCAGGTGAGAATTGCGGTGGACCCCTTAGCAATTTGGCCGCTGTTTCATTGATTCAACAATTTTATGTCTTGCCCCTATGGCACCCATCGTATTCTGATTACAGGACAGCGGTTTCTGTTCTACAACGTGATATTTCAATGGCGGAGCGGCCACCCAGCATTCGCTGCGGGGCAGAATGTGCCCTCTCTTCACAACAGCAGCGCCTACGCATGCGCAGTGCTGAGTGTGGTGGGGCATGCGCATTGCGGTCGGATCCATTAGCATGCGCAGTGCTGGTCTGTGACTGAAGCTGCTCAGAGCGGGTGAGAGAATGTCGAGTGGAGCAAACTAACAGAGTTAGTGGGTGTGTGAGGAGGAATGGAGCCAGCGGAGTGGGCAGGGAGGCTTCATAAAGACACAGCGCAGGCCGCAGATCCCAAATAACAAGGTACCGGTCTTGTATTTGCAGAGAACGGGCCGAAAAAGTCTGGATTTCTCCCTTCGCCAGGCCCGGGGTAACGGCCGCCATCTTTATAGGGGGCAATGTGCAGCAGGGCGCATGCGCGGTCATCCTGGTCCAGGTAGCAGGAGGAGAGAGTGTTATGCATTTCTATCCCGGACCGACAGGGATGGATTTTGGAAACTCCTTTCACAGGGGGTAAGAAGGGGAGGATTTACACACAGCAAACTCAAACCAAGAGAAACGTTTGTTCTTTCTGAATTTCAATCCTGGATTGACCGTGATGGATTTTTTGAATTCCATTTACAGGATGTTAGAAGAGGAGGAACTCAAGGGATACTTGAGGGAGATGAGAAACTGAAACCAAACATCATGACAAAATCTGAAAGTCTCTTGATTCACCAGGACCTGAATAGCACCAGCCTTTGAATGTAAGCATTGAGGTCATTTTCAGTTACTGGGTAAAAAATCTCTTCCTCACATTGTGGATCTTACCTAAAATCTTAAATCTCTTTCCCTTAATCCTTTCATAATCAGCCAATGGGAACAGCTTTAATTTAACTACCTTTCATAATCCTGTACACCTCTATCAAATCTCCCCTCAAGCTCCTTTACTACAAGGAGAACAACCTCAGTTTCTTGAATTTAATCTTACAATTAAAATCCCTCATCCCTCGACCCATTCTGATAAATCTCCTCTGCCCCCTCTCAAGGACCCTCACATCCTTCATAATGTGTGGTGATCACTGGTTTGCACAGACCCAGATGTTCTGTGTCTGTGACATCATCACACATCGACAATTACACTGTGACATCATCACACATCAACAATTACACGGTCACATCACCCCGCTCCCCAGGTATATCCTCAACTGGGAGATTTTTCACTGACTCCAGTGCTTCTGATATCTTTCTAGCTACAGGCTGCAACAGAAGAGTTTAAGTTTGAAAATGGTGATATTCTTTCAGAGGTGAGTATTTTTCACCATCCATCTACAATTTAGAGCTTTTAGTGCTGTGATGTTTTCTGTGAGAGGTTCCAAGTCTCTGGGACTGGTGTGGCTCCTTTACTGAGGATTTGAATCCATGTCCATCCATTGCTCTGTTTCACCTCTGCCCTCCCTGATCACCTCTCTAACATTGTCCACCTTCCTCTGTCTCTAATAATGGATCTATTTGAGTTATGTTTAGTATTTTATTGTTACTTCTGCTGACTGTGTCTCAATGAGGTTTCCTCCGCTGCCCATCCCCTGACCATGTGCTGCTGGTTTCCCAGCTTTATCTTCCCACAGTATCTTTCATAGTCAGGAACTGTTTTTCCTGCGCTATAGTCCATTTCTATTCCACTTCTGAGCTTATGTTGATCACCAAATTCTGCAGCAATTTTACTCCCTGTAAATCATTCTGCGAACCCTGAAATGTTTACTCTGTTTCCCTCTCCACAGATACCAGCAAATATTGCCAATTCCCAGTTGCCTGTGGAGAAGATGATGTTTGACCTTCTTGAACAGCTGCAGTCCGTGTGGTGAAGGTGCTCCCACGATGCTGTTAGGTAAGGAGTTACAGGTTATTCACCCAGTGATGATGAAGGAACAGTGATATATGTCCAAATCAACAAGAACAATTTGTATTTATAAAGCACTTTTAATGTAAGACAATGTTCCAAGGCATTTCACAGAAATGTTACAAAGCAAGGTTTGACACTGAGCCACATGAGGAGATATTAGGGCAGGTGATCAAGCGTTTGGTCAAAGAAGTGGGTTTTACAGAGTAAATTAAAGGAGGAAAATGAGGTAGAGAATGGGAGAGGTTTAGGGAGTGAATTCCAGAGCTTGGAGCCTTGGAAAGTGACAGAATGGGCACGAATGTGGAACAATAGAAATCAGGAACACTCAGTATGCCAAATTAGAGGAGCGCAGATATTTCCGAGGGTTGTTATGTTGGAGGAGCTTCCAGCAACAGGGAGCAGCCATACAGGAATTTGAAAATAAGGGGTGGAGTCGGGCGATGTTACTGAGGTGGAAATAGGTGGTCTTGGTGATGATGTGGATATGTGGTTGGAAGCTCATCTTGGGGTGAAATATTTCACCATGGTTGTGAACAGTCTGGTTCAGTCCCAGACAGTTGTCAGGGAGAGGGATAGAGTCGGTGTCTAGGGAGTGACATTTGTAGTGGGGACTGAAGACAATGGCTTCAATCTTCCCAATATTTAAATGGAGGAAATTTCTGTACATCCAGTACAGGATGTCAGACAAGTCAGGACAGTGTGTGACTTGGAGGGGAACTTGGAGGTGATGGTGTTCACATCCACCTGCTACCTTGGTCCTTCTCCGGGGTAGAGGTTGAAGGTTTGGGAGATTCTGTCAAAGTTCTGGTTTATTTGTAGGTCTATGAAAAGCCCTCTCCTCACCCCCTGCTTCTCCCACTCCTCTCTCTGACTTTCTCTCTCTCTCCTTTTCTCCTTCTGTCACATAGAATTCTCCAGCCCAGCGGGTTGTGGATGCTCCATCATTGAATATATTTCAGGCTGAGATGGAGAGATTTTTGGTCTCTCAGGGAGTCGAGGGACATGGGGAGTGGGTGGGAAATTGCAGATGAAGCCCAAGATCAGCCACGATCGTATTGAATGGTGGAGCAGGCTCGACGGGGTGTTAGGTCTTCTCTTGTTCCTATTACTTCAGTTCTTATGGAGACCAGAGTCTTATGTAGGCCCAGACCGGGTGGCAGGTTCCCTTCCCTGAAGGACATTAGTGAACCAGTTGGGTTTTTATGACGATCCAGCAGTTTTCATGGTCACTTCTTCCTAGTGCCGGCCCCACAAATTCCCAGATTCATTCAGCTCAATTTCACAACCTGCCTTTGTGTTTTTGTGGGTTCTCTCTCACTCCCTTTTTTCTGTTTTAAATCAATTCCACAGGGTATTAGAAGGGGAGGATTTGCAGTCGGGAAACTGAAACTAAACATCAGCTCAGGATCTGACGGAGCCGTCCAATTTATCGTAACCTGAATATCATCAGATTTTGAACATGGAAGGAAAAAGCACCGTTCACAGTGGGGAGAAACTGTACACGTGTTCTGTGTGTGGACGAGGCTTCAATCAATCATCTGACCTAATGGGACATAAATGCAGTCACAATGGAGAGAAACCGTGGAAATGTGGGAACTGTGGGAAGGGATTCAAATACCCATCTGACCTGGAAAAGCATCAGCGCAGTCACACTGGGGAGAGGCCATTCACCTGCTCCACATGTGGTAAAGGATTCACTCAGTCATCCAACCTGCGGAAACACCAGCGAGTTCACACCGATGAGAGGCCTTTTAAATGCCCAGACTGTGGGAAGTGCTATAAAAGTTCCGGGGAACTCATGTTCCATCAACGTGTTCACACTGATGAGAGGATGTTCAGGTGCTCTCACTGTGAGACTGGGTTCAAGACATCATCTGATCTCACTGTACACCTGAGAATTCACACTGGAGAGAGGCCGTTCACCTGCTCCCAGTGTGGGAATGGATTCACTCAGTTACCCCATCTGCTGACACACAAGCATGTTCTCACTGAGGAGAGACTTTTCAAATGCCCAGGTTGTGGGAAGTGCTATAAAAGTTCCAGGGAACTAATGTGCCATCAACGTGTTCACACTGACGAGAGACCATTCAGGTGCTCTCACTGTGGAACTGGGTTCAAAACATCATCTCAGCTCACTGTACACCAGCGAATTCACACTGGGGAGAAGCCATTCACCTGCTCTGAGTGTGGGATGGGATTCACTCAGTCATCCCACCTGCAGACACACCAGCGACTTCACACTGGGGAGAGACCTTTTAAATGCCCAGACTGTGGGAAATGCTATAAAAGTTCTTGGAATCTGATGTACCATCAACGTGTTCACACTGACGAGAAACCGTTCGCCTGCTCCAAGTGTGGGAAGGGATTCACACAATCATCTCAACTGCTGACACACCAGCGACTTCACACTGATGAGGGACCTTTTAAATGCCCAGACTGTGGGAAGTGCTATAAAAGTTCTGGGAACCTGATATACCATCAACATGTTCACACTGACGAGAGACCATTCAGGTGCTCTCACTGCGGGACTGGATTCAAGGCATCATTTGAGCTCACCGTTCACCAATGGATTCACACTGGGGAGAGGCTGTTCATCTGCTCTAATTGTGGGAATCGATTCACTACCTCATCCCACCTGCTGAGACACCAGCGAGTTCACAAGTAACTGTAGCCATTGGATTTTGTTGTTAATCACATCCAGACTGAACCATGTTCTTCAGGGCCCATTTCTGCTGATGTTCATCGACTCCTAATATTCTGGATGAAGTTAAATAAATCAGCTTTTTGTTAAATACAGTGTGTGTTGAATCTGTTAAACATCTCTGTCAGTTCCATTTGAAGGGCTCTCCCTCTCCCTTCTCTCCTCCATCCTCACCTCCAACAACAAGTGTGAGGAGCTCATGGAGTTTCTTTGTCACTAAGATTGAGACAATCCGATCAGCTGCCTCTGCTGCTTCCCTCCCTTCCACTAGCCCACCGGGACAAACTGTCTCTAAAGTTCCCCAATGTCCGAACCCACATCTTTCTCCAGTTTCTCTCCCATCTCCCCTCATGTCCTCCCAGTGCTCATCTTGTCCATGAGACCCACCTCCTGCTCCATCGACCCTATTCCTATGACAATGCTGATGGCCCAACTTCCCCATGTTTGAAGACATGGTTACTGGTTCTCTCTCCAGGTGCTGTTCTTTGCCTCAAATCTGCCATCACCACCCCCTCCTCAAAAATAAACCTTTTATCCACCATTCTTGCAAACTACTGCCCCATCTCCAAGCTCCCGCTCCTCCCTATACTGTTCCAATGTGCTGTCACCTCCCAAATACTAGGATTGTCAGTGTGAACAGGGTGGGATGTGTTTGGAGACAGGATGTCCCAGTTCTCCACCCTGGGATTCTCAGTGTGAACAGTGGGGGATGTGTTTAGAGACAGGATGTCCCAGTTCTCCACCCTGGGATTCTCAGTGTGAACAGGGTGAGATGTGTTTGGAGACAGGATGTCCCAGTTCTCCACCCTGGGATTGTCAGTGTGAACAGGGTGGGATGTGTTTGGAGACAGGATGTCCCAGTTCTCCACCCTGGGATTCTCAGTGTGAACAGTGGGGGATGTGTTTAGAGACAGGATGTCCCAGTTCTCCACCCTGGGATTCTCAGTGTGAACAGGGTGAGATGTGTTTGGAGACAGGATGTCCCAGTTCTCCACCCTGGGATTCTCAGTGTGAACAGTGGGGGATGTGTTTAGAGACAGGATGTCCCAGTTCTCCACCCTGGGATTCTCAGTGTGAACAGGGTGAGATGTGTTTGGAGACAGGATGTCCCAGTTCTCCACCCTGGGATTCTCAGTGTGAACAGGGTGGGATGTGTTTGGAGACAGGATGTCCCAGTTCTCTACCCTGGGATTCTCAGTGTGAACAAGGTGGGATGTGTTTGGAGACAGGATGTCCCAGTTCCCCAACCTGGGATTCTCAGTGTGAACAGGGTGGGATCTGTTTGGAGACGGGATGTCCCAGTTCTCCACCCTGGGATTCTCAGTGTGAACAGGGTGGGATGTGTTTGGAGACAGGATGCCCCAGTTCCCCACCCTGGGATTCTCAGTGTGAACAGGGTGGGATGTGTTTGGAGACAGGATGTCCCAGTTTTCCACCTTTAAAGGGACAGGGAGAGGACCAGCTGGGCTGAATGACGCTGCTTTATGACATCACTGCAGTGCCTAGTAACCATTCTCCCTGAGCCCTGCTCATTATGGGCTGGCTTTAGCTCAGTGCTGTTACAGGGAGGGAAACAGGAGGAGGATTCGAGCCGTGTGGAGCTCAGGATTAATGGGGAGAGATACAGGATCAATTTCTACCTTACTGAGTGAGAAATGTCATTGTCCCAGACACTCCCTGTCCCTCGGTATCTGTATCCGGGGGACAGGCTGATGGGTTTACTCTGTATCTAATCCGTGCTGTGTTTGACTGGAGAGTGTTTGATTTTGACAGAAGCCATTCACCTCGATGATGATGAGATAAACCCATCAGCTTCTCCCCTGGACACTGATCCTGAAGGACAAGGAGTATCTGGAATATTTTGTGCCATGTACTTGACCCAGTTTTGAACTCCTTGCTCACATCTCCTTTCATCCTGCTTTGTTCTAATGAAAAGACCCCCAGTTTCTCCAGTCTGTCCTCATGGGAAAGAGAAGTTGGAATGAAGTTCGAAACTCAAACAGGAGCTTCACAGCAGACAGGTCACCATGAGAAAACATTTCATTCCACGGTCAGTTGTTATCATCTGGAATACACTGTCTGAATGTTTGGTGGGAGCAGATTCAACAGTAACTTTCAAAAGGGAATTGGAGAAATGCTTGAAGGAAAACATTGACCGGGGCCATGGGGAAACAGCAGGGGAGTGGATTATTCAGATAGCTCTTCCAAAGAGCTGAAAAAGGCACAATGTGCCAAATGGCCTCCTTTTGTGCTGTCGCCCCTCATCCATTGTATCGTCTCTGTGAATCTCCTGCACTCTCTCCATGGCCTTGACATCATTCCTGTTGTAAGATACCCAGAATTTGACTCAATATTCTAAATGCAGCCTAACCAATGATTTACAAATTAATTTTATAAATAAAAATGGAGTAACAGGTTCAAACAGCATTTTAAACTTGTCCTTCAAATTTAAAGATTTATGTTACTGAACCCCTTGTAACATGGCTAAAATACTTTGAGGTAAAATGTCTGGTATAACGTGTATTATGAGATAGAGAAGTTTAGTCTGAGTTCGAAACTCAAACAAGCTCTTTACTGCAGACAGGTCACCACGGCAACACTGGTAAGACATTCCATTGCACAGAATCAGCTCATTGGAAACTCGAATCAGTTCAGGGAAAAGGACAGAGTTTGTCTGTTATTGACCATATTATAAACTGAAACCAGAGTGAGGAATAGATCAGATTATAATGTGTGATGTTTATACGTATAATTGTGAAACTATCAGAAATAACAGAATTAACAATGGGCAGGGGGGTTTAGGGAGAATGAGAACATTCCTGAAGAAAAGTAATTGCTGGGAAACAGGGAATGTGTCCTTGTGAATCACAGATTCGAGAAATTCCAGCTGTCTTTTCCTCACTTCCTGCCAAAACCCAGCAGAGAAGACAATGAATCAGGGGCCAGAGCTGGATCACTACAGGGTATAAAAGTGAGGGGATAGTGATGTAAGGAGGCAGCCGGGACTGGAGACACCAGAAATCAAACTCAGGGCACCCGAGGTTCCATCCTGTGGGCTGACCTCGTGTAAGTGACTCTGGACACATGGGAGTTACATGTTTATTCTGATTTATGGATCAATATACGATACAGTAGAGAACAGAGAATCTGCTCAGCATATGCTTCCTAATGAGGTGTTGAAGTTGCTGACTCTGGACTCTCAAACCCACAGATTCTGAGAGAGAGAGAATACAGAAAGAAAGCAATGAATGATATGTAAAATTGAGGGGGAAACAGGAAGTGATCAATGAGTGAAGTTATAATGACAAAGGATAGACAATGAGAGAAAGTAGAGAAATAAAAGATATCTACAAATCTCAGAGGATGTGAGAATAGTTACAGAAGGTTAATTAATTTGGGGATAGTATGGGGAAATGGTGTTGAAGTAGAAGATTATTAAATGGTGCAGCATCACGCTCCTATTTCTTATGTTCTTCTAAAAAGTGTATTGTTTTAGAAACAAATATTTCTGTACAGGCTTTTAATTCGGGGTGTGTGGGCGTTGGTAGCAAGTCTATTATATAAACTGCCCATCTCTTGTTACCCTTTGAGAAGGTAATGGTGGTCTTGGTGATGATGTGGAGATGTGGTTGGAAGCTCATCTTGGGGTGAAATATTTCACCATGATTGTGAACAGTCTGATTCAGTCTCAGACAGTTGTCAGGAAGAGGGATGGAGTAGGTATTTGGGGAGTGGAGTTTGTAGTGGGGACTGAAGACAATGGTTTCAGTCTTCCCAATATTTAAATGAAGGAAATTTCTGCTCATCCAGTATTGGACGGTATGTAACTTTGAAGAGAAATTTGAGGTGATGGTGTTCACTCACACCTGCTACCCTGGTCCTTCTAGGTAGTGGAGGTTGATGGTTTGCAAGAACCTGGTGTATTTCTGTTCTATTTGTATAGGGTCAAGATATTCTCTCTCCTTCGCTTCTCTCTCGCCCTTCCTCTCACACTCGCACTCCTCCCACAGAGGCCAGCGTCTTGTGTAGGCCCAGACCGGGTGGCAGGTTCCCTTCCGTGAAGGACATTAGTGAACCAGTTGGGTTTTTATGACAATCCAGCAGTTTTCATGGTCACTTTTTCCTCGTGCCAGCCCCACAAATTCTCAGACTCATTCAGCTCAATTTCACAACCTGCCTTTGTGTTTTTGTGGGTTCTCTCTCACTCCCTTTTTTCTGTTTTAAATCAATTTCACAGGGTATTAGAAAGGGATGATTTACAGTCGGGAAACTCAAACCAAACATCGCATCAGGATCTGACAGAGTCACTCGATCCATCAAGCTCGATAATGGAAGGAAAAAGCAGTGTTTACACTGAGGAGTAACTGTGGAAATGTGAGGACTGTGGGAAGAGATTCAATTCCCCATCTCAGCTCGAAACTGATCAGCGAGTTCATACTGGGGAGAGACCGTTCACCTGTTCCTCTGTATGTGGGCAGGGATTCACTCAGTTATCCAACCTGCTGAGACACCAGCGAGTTCACACTGGGGTGAGGCCGTTCACCTGCTCTGTATGTGGGCAGCGATTCACTCAGTTATCCAACCTGCTGAGACACCAGCGATTCAATACTGATGAGAGGCATTTTAAATGTTCGGACTGCGTGAAGTGCTTTAAAAGTTCTGGGGAACTGTTGTGTCATCAACGTGTTCACACTGACGAGAGACCGTTCAGGTGCTCTCACTGTGGGACCGGATTCAGGCACTCATCTCACCTCACTGTACACCAGCGAATTCACAATGGGGTAAGGACGTTTACCTGCTCCGAGTGTAGAAAGGGATTCACTCAGTTATGTCACCTGCTGACACACCAGGGAGAGACTGTATACCTGCTCAGAGTGTGGGAAGGGGTTCATTGATTCATCCACCCTTTTTAGACACCATCGAATTCACACTGGGGAGAGACCATTCATCTGCTCTGAGTGTGGGAAGGGATTCACTCAGTCATCCCACCTGCCAACACACCAGCGAGTTCACAATTAACTACAGTGATTGGATTTTGTTGTTCATTACATCCAGGACTGAACAAATTTCATCGGAGTCTGTTTTTGCTGATGTTGAAAAGCTCCAACCATGTTGGAGGTGCTAAATATTCTGGATGAAGTCAAATAAATCAACTTTGTATTAAACACACAGTATGTTGAACATTTTTCATATCTTTAACACAAGTCAGTTCCTTTTGACGGGCTCTCTCTCTCTCCCCTGTCTTCTCCATCCTCACCTCCAACAACAAGTGTGAGGAGCTCATGGAGCTTCTTTGTCACTAAGGTTGAGACAATCCAATCAGCTGCCTCTGCTGCTTCCCTCCCTTCCTCTAGCCTACCGGGACAAACTGTCTCTAAAGTTCCCCTTGTCAGAGCCCCAAACTCACATTTTTCCCCAGTTTCTCTCCCCTCATGCCCTCTCAGTACTCATCTTGTCCTCTGCTGTATTGACCCCATTCTCATTAAACTACTGATCACCCAGCTTCCCTATCTCAGCTGATATTGTTAATGGCTCTCTCTATCTTTCTTCTGGTACTGTCTCTCTCAATTTCAAATCCACTGTTATCACCTGAAAAAACACTTGACCCCACCACCCTAAAATTCCACCCCATCTCCAAACTCACTTTCCTCTGCACAGTCCTTCGACTTAGTGTCCCCCAGGGACTTCAATCTCCATGCAATTGCATGTCCCCACCTGACCCCAGCTTATCTGCTGCTCAAACCCTCATCCCTGCCCTTGTTACCTTGAGACTTGATGATTCCAATACATTCCTGACCAGCTTCTCACATTCACCCCACCCACACGCAGAAACATAAATCATCGAAAACTCTGCTGCCCGTGTGCTTTTTCACATCATGTCCTGTTCACCCATCACCCCTTGGCTCGCTGACATACATTGGCTCCTAGTCAAGCAATGCCTCAAGTTTAAAACTCACATCCTTGTTTTCAAATCCCCCTGTCGCCTCGTGTCTCCCTACCCCTACAACCTCCATCACTCAACCCTCAGGGATATATGTGCCCTTCTCATTCTGGCCTCTTGAACATCCCTGCTTTTAATTACTCCACCACTGTTGGCTATGCCTGGCATGAAGTTCTGAAATTCCCTCCCTGAACTTCTCCAGCTCTCTCTCCTGATTAAAGGTCCTTGTTAAAATCTGCCTCTCCAATGAAGGTTTTGTCCATTTACTCTAATATGGTATGTGACTTGATGTTAAATTTCTCTTCAGGATGCTTCTCTGAAGCACCTTGGGATGTTTTATTACATTAAACGTGTTGTAGAAATACAAATTGTTACTGTTTACCTGTTTGTGCACAGTAAGATTCCACAAATAGCCATCAGACCATCAATCTTCTTTTCATATTAATTCATTCTTGGGATGTAGGCGTTGCCAGCTGGGCCAGTGTTTATTGCTGTTCCTAATTGCCTTTGAGAAGGTGGCGATGAGCTGCCTTCTTGAACCGCTGAAGTCCATGTGGCGTAGGTACACCTACAGTGCTGTTAGGGAGGGAGTTTCAGGATTTTGACCCAACAACAGTGAAGGAATTTCCAAGTCAGGATGGTGGGCGGCTTGGAGGGGAACTTCCAGGTGGTGATGTTCACATGTATCTATTGCCCTTGTTCTTCTAGATGGTCGTGGTCATGGGTTTGGAAGATACCGTCTAAGGAGGCTTGGTGAGTTCCTGCAGTGCATCTTGTAGATGGTATGCACTGCTGCTACTATGCATCATTGGTGGAGCGAGTGAATGTTTGTGGATGGGGTGCCAATCAAGCGGGGTTGATTTGTCCTAGATGATGTCAAGCTTCTTGAGAGTTGTTGAAGCTGCACTCATCCAGGCAAGTGGGGAGTTTTCCATCACACTCCTGACTTGTGGCTTCTCAATGGTGGACAGGCTTTGGGGAGTCAGGAGGTGAACCAGGAGAGAGCTGCCCCATCCAGCTGGATGACAGTGGAGTGGTGTTGGAGCAGAATGGTGTGGTCAAGCTTGTCAAAGGCTGCAGACAAGTTGAGAAGGGATAGTGTACCTTTGTCACAGTCACATAGGATGTAGTTGGTGGCTTTGATCAGAGCTGTTTCCGTCCAGTGACAGGGGCAGAAACCTGATTGGAGGGAGTCAGACAGGGAGTTCTGGGAAAGCTGGGCACAGATTTGGGAGGTGACACATGTTCAGGAAGTTTGGATAGGAGAGGGAGGTTGGAGATTGGGCAATAGTTTGCAAGGATGATGTGGTCAAGGGTTTGATTTTTGAGGAGGGGGTGATGATGGCAGATTTGAAGGAGAGATCAACAGTACGTGAAGAGAGAGAACTGTGAACAATATCAGTGAACATGGGGAAGTTGGGTGATCAGCAGTTTAGTGGGAATAGGGTCAATGGAGCAAGAGGTGGGTCTCATGGACAAGATGAGCACTGGGAGGGCATAAGAATGGGAGAGAAACTAAAGAAAGATGTGGGTTCAAGGCTCAGACAAGGGGGAATTTTAGAGACAGTTTGTCCCGGTGGGTTAGTGGAAGTGAGGGAAGCAGCAGAGGCAGCTGATCAGATTGTCTCAATCTTAGTGACAAAGAAGCTCCATGAGCTCCTCACACTTGTTGTTGGAGGTGAAGATGGAGGAGACAGG
Organism: Cetorhinus maximus; assembly: GCF_964194155.1. Taxonomy (NCBI): domain Eukaryota; kingdom Metazoa; phylum Chordata; class Chondrichthyes; order Lamniformes; family Cetorhinidae; genus Cetorhinus; species Cetorhinus maximus. The sequence continues at coordinate 50,906 of NW_027598111.1, forward strand.
GAAGAGGGAGAGACCTTCAAAAGGAACTAACTTGCATTAGAAATAGTAAAAAGATTCAACACACTTTATTTAACACAAAGCTGATTTATTTTACTTCTATCCAAAATATGAACCACTATATCTGTCCTGGAGCTTACCAACTTCAGCAGAAACATACCCCAATGAACATGGTTCAGTCTTGGAAGTAACTGACAGCAAAATCCCATCACTGTAGTGACCTGTGAACTCGCTGATGTCTGTGTAGGTTGGATGACTGAGTGAATCCTTTCCCACAATCAGAGCAGGTGAACGGCTTCTCCCCAGTGTGAACTCGCTGGTGTACAGTGAGTTCAGATGATCGCCTGAACCCAGCCCCACACTGAGAGCACATGAACGGTCTCTCATCAGTGTGAACACGTTGATGTGTAATTAGGTTCCTGGAACTTTTACAGCACTTCCCACAGACTGGGCATTTGAAAGATCTCTTTCCTGTGTGAACTCGCTGGTGTGCCAGAAGACTGGATGACTGAGTGAATCCCTTCCCACACTCGGAGCAGGTGAAAGGTCTCTCCCCAGTGTGACTGCGCTGATGTTTAGTGAGGTCAGATGATCGCCTGAACCCAGTTCCGCAGTGAGAGCACCTGAATGGTCTCTCGTCAGTGTGAACACGTTGATGGGATATCAGTTCTCCGGAACTTTTAAAGCACTTTACGCGGTCTGCACATTTAAAAGGTCTCTTGTCTGTGTGACTTAGCTGGTGTTTGAGCAGGTGGGATGACTGAGCGAATCCTTTGCCACACTCAGAGCAGGTGAATGGCCTTTCCCCAGTGTGACTGCACCGATGAATTTCCAGCTCAGATGGACACGTGAATCCCTTCCCACAATCCCCACATTTCCACGGTTTCTCCCCAGTGTGACTGCGCTTGTGTTTTGACAGAGCGAATGATCGCTGAAGCCTCGTCCACACACACAACATGTGTACGGTTTCTCCCCACTGTGAACGGTGCTTTTTCCTTCCATGTTCAAAATTCGATCATATTCAGGTTACGATAAATTGGGCGACTCCATCAGATCCTGATGTGATGTTTGGTTTCAGTTTCCCAACTGCAAATCCTCCCGTTCTAATCCCCTGTGAAATTGATTTAAAACGAGAGTGAGAGAGAACCCACAAAAACACAAAGGCAGGTTGTGAAATTGAGCTGAATGAATCTGGGAATTTGTGGGGCCGGCACGAGGAAAAAGTGATCATGAAAACTGCTGGATTATCCTAAAAAACCCAACTAGTTCACTAATGTCCTTCAGGGAAGGGAAGCCGCTATTCACTCTGTGCCCACTCAAGACTCCTCCATAAATTTGAAAATTGAGCCTGAACACCAAGGTCTGTGTCATTTATATAGGTTCAGGAGAGCAGGAGTCCTCACAGCGACTCCTGGGGATCTCCACTATAAACATTATTCCAGTCTGAAAAAAATCCATTAACCACGAATCGCTGTTTCCTATACCCAGCCAGTTTTGTATTCATGTTGCTACTGTCCCTTTTATTCCATGAGCTAACTCTGCTCACGTCTGTTGTGCGGTACATTCTCTAATTCCATTCGGAAGTCCATGTACACCACATTAACAGCAGCATCCTCATCACCCACTCTGTTACCTCTCCAAATACCTTAAGCAAGTTTATTAAACACAATTTTCCCTTAACAATTCCATGCTGGTGTTCCTGAATTAACCCACATTTGCTCACATGACTTAATTTTGTCCCGAATTGAGAAGGGGTAACACATGCACATGGATAGAGGATTAGTTAGCTAACAGGAAGCAGAAGAGGAAAACTGGGTCTTTTTCAGGCTGGCAAGATGTGACGAGTGGAGTTCCACGGGGATCAATATTGGGGCCTCAACTATTTACAATCTATTGCAATGGCTTGGATGAAGGGACTGAATGTATGGTTGCTAAATTTGCTGATTGCTGACACAAAGATTGGCAGGAAAGTGAGTTGTGAAGAGGACCTAAGGAGCCTGCAAGGGGATAGAGATGGTTAAGTGAGTGGGCAAAAAGTTGGCAGATGGAGTATCATGTGGGGAAATGTGAACTTGTCCACTTTGGCAGGAAGCATAGAAAAACAGCATATTATATAAATGGAGAGAGATTGCAGAACTCTGAGATACAGAGGGATCTGGGTGTCCTGCTACATGAATCAGGAAATGTTAGTATTCAGGTACAGCAAGTGATTAGGAAGTCAAATGGTGTTGTTTTATTGCAAGGGGAATGGAACATAAAAATAGGGGTGCTTTGCTACAGTTGTTCAGGGTGTTGGTGAGCATCTGAAGTACTGTGTACAGTTTTGGTCTCCTTATTTCAGAAACGATATAAGTGTGTTCGTAGTTCGGAGAAGGTTCACTCGACTGATACCTGAGATGAGCGGCTTATCTTATGAGGAAAGGTTGGACAGGCTGGACCTGTACCCATTGTAGCTTAAAAGAATGAGAGGTGATCTTATTGAAATATATAAGATTCTGAGGGGGCTCAACAGGGTGGATGCTGAAAGGATGTTTCCCCTTGTGGGAAAGACTAGAACTAGGGGACACAGTTTAAAAATAAGGGGTCTCCCATTTAAGACAGATGAGGAGATTTTTTTTCTCGAAGGGTTGTTGGTCTTAGCAGCTCTCTTTTCCAGAGAGGGGTGGAGGCAGGGTCATCGCTTATCAGTCAGGCAAAGATAGATAGATTCTTAACTAACAAGAGAGTTAAAGGTTATCAGGGGTAGGCGGAATCCAGAGTTGAGGCCACAATCAGATCAGCCATGATCTTATTAAATGGCGGAGCAGGCTTGAGGGGCTGAATGACCTCCTCTTGCTCCTCTCTCGTCTGTTCAAATCAGGCTTTTAATTCAAAGCTGATTTGTTGACTTTATCCAGATATTAACCACAATAGCTGGGCTGGGGTTTATTAACATCAACAGAAACAGATCCCAATGAACATGGTTCAGTCCTGGATGTGATTAACAGCAAAATACAATCACGGTAGTTATTTGTGAACACGCTGGTGTGTCAGCAGGTTGGATAACTGGGTGAATCCCTTCCCACACTTGGAACAGGTGAATGGTCTCTCCCCAGTGTGAACTTGCTGGTGTCTCAGCACGTCAGGTGACTGAGTAAATCCCTTCCCACACTTGGAGCAGGTGAACGGTCTCTCCCCAATGTGAATTCGTTGGTGTACTGTGAGGTGATTTACTGTCTTGAACCCAGTCGCACACTGAAAG
>NW_027598112.1:0-54075 GCF_964194155.1 Cetorhinus maximus
GGAGGATCAGTACTGATGGAGTGCTGCACTGTTGGAGGATCAGTACTGATGGAGTGCTGCACTGTTGGAGGGTCAGTACTGAGAGTGTGCTGCTCTGCTGGAGGGTCAGTACTGAGGGAGTGCTGCACTGTTGGAGGATCAGTACTGACGGAGTGCTGCACTGTTGGAGGATCAGTACTGAGAGTGTGCTGCACTGCTGGAGGGCAATACGAGGGGAGTGCTGCAATGGCAGAGAGGCAGTACTAAGGCAATGCTGCACCGTTGGACAGGCATGACTGTGGAAGTGCTGCAGTGTCGAGGGACAGCACTGAGAAAGTGCTGCACTGACACAGGTTCAGTACTGGAGAGGGGGTGGTGGTAGGAGTGCTGCTCTATCAAAGGGGCAGTATGGAGGGCTTGCTGCTCTGTCAGAGGGACAGATCTGAGAAAGTATTGCTGTTGAAGAGGCAGTACTGAGAGATTGCTGCACTGTCGAAGGGTCAGTGCTGAGAGAGTGCTGCACTGCTGGAGGGTCAGTACTGATGGAGTGCTGCACTGTTGGAGGGTCAGTACTGATGGAGTGCTGCACTGTCAGAGGGTCAGTGCTGACCAAGTGCTGCACTGCTGGAAGGTTAGTACTGATGGAGCACTGCACTGTTGGAGGGTCAGTACTGACCGAGTGCTGCACTGTTGGAGGGTCAGTACTGACCGAGTGCTGCACTGTTGGAGGGTCAGCACTAATGGAGCACTGCACAGCTGGAGGGTCAGTACTGACGGAGTGCTTCACTGTTGGAGGGTCGGTACTGACGGAGTGCTGCACTGTTGGAGGGTTAGTACTGACCGAGTGCTGCACTGTTGGAGGGTCAGTACTGATGGAGTGCTGCACTGCTGGAGGGTCAGTGCTGAGAGAGTGCTGCACTGTCAGAGGGTCAGTACTGACGGAGTGCTGCACTGTTGGAGGGTTAGTACTGACCGAGTGCTGCACTGTTGGAGGGTCAGTACTGATGGAGTGCTGCACTGCTGGAAGGTCAGTGCTGAGAGAGTGCTGCACTGTCAGAGGGTCAGTGCTGAGGGAGTGCTGCACTGCTGGAGGATCAGTACTGATGGAGTGCTGCACTGCTGGAGGGTCAGTACTGAGAGAGTGCTGCTCTGCTGGAGGGTCAGTACTGAGAGAGTGCTGCACTGTTGGTGGGTCAGTACTGAGAGTGTGCTGCACTGCTGGAGGGCAATACGAGGGGAGTGCTGCAATGTCAGAGAGGCAGTACTAAGGCAATGCTGCACCGTTGGACAGGCATGACTGAGGAAGTGCTGCAGTGTCGAGGGACAGCACTGAGAAAGTGCTGCACTGCTGGAGGGTCAGTACTGACCGAGTGCTGCACTGTTGGCGGGTCAATACTGACGGAATGCTGCGCTGTTGGAGGGTCAGTACTGATGGGGTGCTGCACTGTTGGAGGGTCAGTACTGACCGAGTGCTGCACTGTTGGATGGTTAGTACTGACCGGGTGCTGCACTGTTGGATGGTTAGTAGTGACCGAGTGCTGCACTGTTGGAGGGTCAGTATTGATGGAGTGCTGCACTGCTGGAGGGTCAATACTGATGGAGTGCTGCACTGTCAGAGGGTCAGTGCTGATGGAGTGCTGCACTGTCAGAGGGTCAGTGCTGATGGAGTGCTGCACTGCTGGAGGGTCAGTATTGATGGAGTGCTGCACTGTTGGAGGGTCAGTATTGATGGAGTGCTGCACTGTTGGAGGGTCAGTACTGATGGAGTGCTGCACTGCTGGAGGGTCAGTACTGACCGAGTGCTGCACTGTTGGAGGGTCAGTGCTGAGGGAGTGCTGCACTGCTGGAGGGTCAGTACTGATGGAGTGCTGCACTGCTGGAGGGTCAGTACTGACCGAGTGCTGCACTGCTGGAGGGTCAGTACTGAGGGAGTGCTGCACTGCTGGAGGGCAATACGAGGGGAGTGCTGCAATGTCAGAGAGGCAGTACTAAGGCAATGCTGCACCGTTGGACAGGCATGACTGAGGAAGTGCTGCAGTGTCGAGGGACAGCACTGAGAAAGTGCTGCACTGCTGGAGGGTCAGTACTGACCGAGTGCTGCACTGTTGGAGGGTCAATACTGACGGAATGCTGCGCTGTTGGAGGGTCAGTACTGATGGGGTGCTGCACTGTTGGAGGGTCAGTACTGACCGAGTGCTGCACTGTTGGATGGTTAGTACTGACCGGGTGCTGCACTGTTGGATGGTTAGTAGTGACCGAGTGCTGCACTGTTGGAGGGTCAGTATTGATGGAGTGCTGCACTGCTGGAGGGTCAGTACTGATGGAGTGCTGCACTGTCAGAGGGTCAGTGCTGATGGAGTGCTGCACTGTCAGAGGGTCAGTGCTGATGGAGTGCTGCACTGCTGGAGGGTCAGTACTGATGGAGTGCTGCACTGCTGGAGGGTCAGTATTGATGGAGTGCTGCACTGCTGGAGGGTCAGTGCTGAGAGAGTGCTGCACTGCTGGAGGGTCAGTATTGATGGAGTGCTGCACTGCTGGAGGGTCAGTGCTGAGAGAGTGCTGCACTGCTGGAGGGTCAGTACTGATGGAGTGCTGCACTGCTGGAGGGTTAGTAGTGATAGAGTGCTGCACTGCTGGAGGGTCAGTACTGATGGAGTGCTGCACTGCTGGAGGGTCAGTACTGATGGAGTGCTGCACTGCTGGAGGGTCAGTACTGACCGAGTGCTGCACTGCTGGAGGGTCAGTGCTGAGAGAGTGCTGCACTGTTGGAGGGTCAGTGCTGAGAGAGTGCTGCACTGTCAGAGGATCAGTGCTGAGCGAGTGCTGCACTGTCAGAGGGTCAGTGCTGAGAGAGTGCTGCACTGTTGGAGGGTCAGTACTGATGGAGTGCAGCACTGTTGGAGGGTCAGTGCTGAGAGAGTGCTGCACTGCTGGAGGATCAGTGCTGAGAGAGTGCTGCACTGTTGGAGGGTCAATACTGAGAGTGTGCTGCTCTGCTGGAGGGTCAGTACTGAGGGAGTGCTGCACTGTTGGAGGATCAGTACTGACGGAGTGCTGCACTGTTGGAGGATCAGTACTGAGAGTGTGCTGCACTGCTGGAGGGCAATACGAGGGGAGTGCTGCAATGTCAGAGAGGCAGTACTAAGGCAATGCTGCACCGTTGGACAGGCATGACTGTGGAAGTGCTGCAGTGTCGAGGGACAGCACTGAGAAAGTGCTGCACTGACACAGGTTCAGTACTGGAGAGGGGGTGGTGGTAGGAGTGCTACTCTATCAAAGGGGCAGTATGGAGGGCTTGCTGCTCTGTCAGAGGGACAGATCTGAGAAAGTATTGCTGTTGAAGAGGCAGTACTGAGAGATTGCTGCACTGTCGAAGGGTCAGTGCTGAGAGAGTGCTGCACTGCTGGAGGGTCAGTACTGATGGAGTGCTGCACTGTTGGAGGGTCAGTACTGATGGAGTGCTGCACTGTCAGAGGGTCAGTGCTGACCGAGTGCTGCACTGCTGGAAGGTTAGTACTGATGGAGCACTGCACTGTTGGAGGGTCAGTACTGACCGAGTGCTGCACTGTTGGAGGGTCAGTACTGACCGAGTGCTGCACTGTTGGAGGGTCAGCACTAATGGAGCACTGCACAGCTGGAGGGTCAGTACTGACGGAGTGCTTCACTGTTGGAGGGTCGGTACTGACGGAGTGCTGCACTGTTGGAGGGTTAGTACTGACCGAGTGCTGCACTGTTGGAGGGTCAGTACTGATGGAGTGCTGCACTGCTGGAGGGTCAGTGCTGAGAGAGTGCTGCACTGTCAGAGGGTCAGTACTGACGGAGTGCTGCACTGTTGGAGGGTTAGTACTGACCGAGTGCTGCACTGTTGGAGGGTCAGTACTGATGGAGTGCTGCACTGCTGGAAGGTCAGTGCTGAGAGAGTGCTGCACTGTCAGAGGGTCAGTGCTGAGGGAGTGCTGCACTGCTGGAGGATCAGTACTGATGGAGTGCTGCACTGCTGGAGGGTCAGTACTGAGAGAGTGCTGCTCTGCTGGAGGGTCAGTACTGAGAGAGTGCTGCACTGTTGGTGGGTCAGTACTGAGAGTGTGCTGCACTGCTGGAGGGCAATACGAGGGGAGTGCTGCAATGTCAGAGAGGCAGTACTAAGGCAATGCTGCACCGTTGGACAGGCATGACTGAGGAAGTGCTGCAGTGTCGAGGGACAGCACTGAGAAAGTGCTGCACTGCTGGAGGGTCAGTACTGACCGAGTGCTGCACTGTTGGAGGGTCAATACTGACGGAATGCTGCGCTGTTGGAGGGTCAGTACTGATGGGGTGCTGCACTGTTGGAGGGTCAGTACTGACCGAGTGCTGCACTGTTGGATGGTTAGTACTGACCGGGTGCTGCACTGTTGGATGGTTAGTAGTGACCGAGTGCTGCACTGTTGGAGGGTCAGTGCTGAGAGAGTGCTGCACTGCTGGAGAGTCAGTATTGATGGAGTGCTGCACTGCTGGAGGGTCAGTGCTGAGAGAGTGCTGCACTGTCAGAGGGTCAGTGCTGATGGAGTGCTGCACTGCTGGAGGGTCAGTGCTGAGAGAGTGCTGCACTGCTGGAGGGTCAGTACTGATGGAGTGCTGCACTGCTGGAGGGTCAGTACTGACCGAGTGCTGCACTGCTGGAGGGTCGGTACTGACCAAGTGCTGCACTGCTGGAGGGTCGGTGCTGAGAGAGTGCTGCACTGTTGGAGGGTCAGTGCTGAGAGAGTGCTGCACTGTCAGAGGGTCAGTGCTGAGAGAGTGCTGCACTGTCAGAGGGTCAGTGCTGAGAGAGTGCTGCACTGTCAGAGGGTCAGTGCTGATGGAGTGCTGCACTGTTGGAGGGTCAGTGCTGAGAGAGTGCTGCACTGTTGGAGGGTCAGTACTGATGGAGTGCAGCACTGTTGGAGGGTCAGTGCTGAGAGAGTGCTGCACTGCTGGAGGGTCAGTGCTGAGATAGTGCTGCACTGTTGGAGGGTCAGTACTGAGAGAGTGCTGCACTGTTGGAGGGTCAGTACTGATGGAGTGCTGCACTGTTGGAGGGTCAGTACTGAGAGAGTGCTGCATTGTTGGAGGGTCAGTACTGATGGAGTGCAGCACTGTTGGAGGGTCAGTGCAGAGAGACTGCTGCACTGCTGGAGGGTCAGTGCTGAGAGAGTGCTGCACTGTCAGAGGGTCAGTGCTGAGAGAGTGCTGCACTGTCAGAGTGTCAGTGCTGAGAGAGTGCTGCACTGTCAGAGGGTCAGTGCTGAGAGAGTGCTGCACTGTCAGAGGGTCAGTGCTGAGAGAGTGCTGCACTGTCAGAGTGTCAGTGCTGAGAGAGTGCTGCACTGTCAGAGGGTCAGTGCTGAGAGAGTGCTGCACTGCTGGAGGGTCAGTGCTGAGAGAGTGCTGCACTGCTGGAGGGTCAGTGCTGAGAGAGTGCTGCACTGCTGGAGGGTCAGTACTGACCGAGTGCTGCTCTGCTGGAGGGTCAGTACTGACCGAGTGCTGCACTGCTGGAGGGTCAGTGCTGAGAGAGTGCTGCACTGCTGGAGGGTCAGTATTGATGGAGTGCTGCACTGCTGGAGGGTCAGTGCTGAGAGAGTGCTGCACTGCTGGAGGGTCAGTACTGATGGAGTGCTGCACTGCTGGAGGGTCAGTACTGACCGAGTGCTGCACTGCTGGAGGGTCGGTACTGACCAAGTGCTGCACTGCTGGAGGGTCGGTGCTGAGAGAGTGCTGCACTGTTGGAGGGTCAGTGCTGAGAGAGTGCTGCACTGTCAGAGGGTCAGTGCTGAGAGAGTGCTGCACTGTCAGAGGGTCAGTGCTGAGAGAGTGCTGCACTGTCAGAGGGTCAGTGCTGATGGAGTGCTGCACTGTTGGAGGGTCAGTGCTGAGAGAGTGCTGCACTGTTGGAGGGTCAGTACTGATGGAGTGCAGCACTGTTGGAGGGTCAGTGCTGAGAGAGTGCTGCACTGCTGGAGGGTCAGTGCTGAGATAGTGCTGCACTGTTGGAGGGTCAGTACTGAGAGAGTGCTGCACTGTTGGAGGGTCAGTACTGATGGAGTGCTGCACTGTTGGAGGGTCAGTGCTGAGAGAGTGCTGCATTGTTGGAGGGTCAGTACTGATGGAGTGCAGCACTGTTGGAGGGTCAGTGCAGAGAGACTGCTGCACTGCTGGAGGGTCAGTGCTGAGAGAGTGCTGCACTGTCAGAGGGTCAGTGCTGAGAGAGTGCTGCACTGTCAGAGTGTCAGTGCTGAGAGAGTGCTGCACTGTCAGAGGGTCAGTGCTGAGAGAGTGCTGCACTGTCAGAGGGTCAGTGCTGAGAGAGTGCTGCACTGTCAGAGTGTCAGTGCTGAGAGAGTGCTGCACTGTCAGAGGGTCAGTGCTGAGAGAGTGCTGCACTGCTGGAGGGTCAGTGCTGAGAGAGTGCTGCACTGCTGGAGGGTCAGTGCTGAGAGAGTGCTGCACTGCTGGAGGGTCAGTACTGACCGAGTGCTGCTCTGCTGGAGGGTCAGTACTGACCGAGTGCTGCACTGCTGGAGGGTCAGTGCTGAGAGAGTGCTGCACTGCTGGAGGATCAGTACTGACAGAGTGCTGCACTGCTGGAGGGTCAGTGCTGAGAGAGTGCTGCACTGCTGGAGGGTCAGTACTGACCGAGTGCTGCTCTGCTGGAGGGTAAGTACTGACCGAGTGCTGCACTGCTGGAGGGTCAGTGCTGAGAGAGTGCTGCACTGCTGGAGGATCAGTACTGACAGAGTGCTGCACTGCTGGAGGGTCAGTGCTGAGAGAGTGCTGCACTGCTGGAGGGTCAGTACTGACCGAGTGCTGCACTGCTGGAGGGTCAGTGCTGAGAGAGTGCTGCACTGTCAGCTGTGCCATCCTCGAAGTACTTTTTTTTTTCTATTCTTTCATTGGATGTAGATATGACTGGCAAGGCTGCTATTTGTTGCCCATCTGTGATTGCTCTTGAACTGAGTGCCTTCCTCGGCCATTTCAGTTAAGTGTCAACCACATTACTTGGGCCTGGAGTCACATGTAGGCCAGACTGGGTAAGGATGACAGATTTCCTTCCTTAAAGGACATTAGTGAATCAGATGGATTTTTACAACAATCAATGATAATTGTCATGGTGACCATTACTGGCTCTACCTTTATATTCCAAATTTATTGATTAACTTAAAGTCCACCAGCTGCTATGGTGGGATTGTCACCCATGTTCCCTGAGCATTAGCCTGGGGCTCTGGATTATTAGGCTGGTGATATCACCACTACACCATCATCTCTCCATTTACCAAGTTAAACCAAGGCCCTTCTTATCTGTTTATGAGAATGTTGAAGATCCCAATAGTATTTGAAGATGGACATGGAGCTCTCCTCATATCCTGGCCAACATTCCTCTGTCATCCATCAGTAGTGAAAATTGATTCACTTGTCACACTCAGTTGGTCAGGCAGCATCTGCAGTGTGAGAAACAGAGTTAACATTTCAGGTCAATGACCCTTAATCAAAGTTAGAAATCTAATAGGTCTTAAGCAAATGAGGGGTTGGTCAGTGATAGGGTAGAAGGCAGGAGAGATTAGACAGCAGAAGAGTTGATGATGCAAGGACGTGGTAGTGGGACAAGTAAAGTACAAAAGACATGTCTAAAGATCGTATAAATGGCAGAAGGATTAATATCTGCTGTCTGAAGCGCAAAACAAGAGAAAAACCATATGAACATACAAATTAGGAGCAGGGAGTAGACCACTCGGCTCCTCGAGCCTGCTCCCCATTCAATCAGATCATTGTAGCCTCAGTGCCATTTTCCTGCCTACTTCTGATGTCCTTTGACTCCCTTGTCAGTCAAGAGTCTAATTACCTCTGCCTTAAAAATGTTCAATGACCCTGCCTCCACCAATCTCTGGGGAAGAGTTCCACAGATTCACTACCCTCTGAGAGAAAAATTTCTCCTTATCTTTGGCTTACGTAGGAGATCCCTTATTTTTAAACTGTGTCCCCTGTTCTAGTCTCTCCCACAAGGGGAAACAGCCTTTCAGCATCCACCCTGTAAAGTCCCCTCAGTAAGATCCCCTCTCATTCTCCTTAACTCCATTGGATACAGGCCCAGTCTGTCCAACCTTTCCTCATAAGATAAACCAAAACCAGCAAAGAAAAAACAAACAAATGGGGCAGAGATTACGGTTTGAACTTGTTGAATTCAATGCTAAGTGTGGGTGCTGTAAAGTACCTAATCAAAGGATGAGATGCTGCCCAAGAACCTCCATTGAGTGCAGGAGGCCGAGAACAGAGAGGCCAAAGTGAGATCAAGGTGGAGAATTAAAATGACAGGTGACTGCAAGTTTGGGTTTAGAATTGCAGACCTGATATTGATCTCCTTGGAGAAGAGAAGTTTGAGAGGGGATTTGATTGAGGTATTCAAATACATAAGGGCCTGGATAGATTAGATAGGGAGAAACTGTTCCCATTGGTGGAAAGATCAAGAAAGAGAGGGTACAGATTTAAGGTAATTGACAAAAGAAGCAACGGTGACATGAGGAGAAACTTTTCAGACAGCGAGTGGTTAGGATCTGGAATGCACTTTCTGAGAGTGTGGTGGAGGCAGGGTCAATCAAGACATTTAAGAGGGAATTAGACTGTTATCTGAAAAGGAAGAATGTGCAGGGTTATGGTGGAATGGCACGAGGTGAATTGCTCATTTGGAGAGCTGGTGCAGACACGATGGGCCAAATGGCCTCCTGTGCTGTAACAATCCTGTGATTCTGTGAACGGAGGTGTTCTGCAAAACAGTCACTCAATCCACATTTGGAGCAGACCACAGTGTAAGCAGTGAATGCAGCATACTAAATTGAAAGATGTGTATGTAAATCACTGTTTCACCTGGAAAGAGCGTTTGGGGTCTTGGATGATGAGAAGAGAGAAGGTAAAAGGACAGTTGTTGCATCTCCTGTGTTTGCATCAAAAGGAGCCAAGAGAAAGGGAGGGGAGTGTTGTAGTGATTGAGGAGTGAATGGAAGGAATGGTTCCTTTGGAATGTTGAAAGGGGAGGACAGGGGAAAAGGTTTTGGTGGTAGAGGAGATGGAAAGATGCAAGATGACCTGTTGAATCCAGAGAATGGTGAGGTGGAAGGTGAGGACAAGGGGAACCCTATCATGGCTCCGGGAGGGAGGGACAGACATGTGGGAAATGGGATGGACATGGCCGAGGACCCTGCCAACAATAGTGGAGGGAATCCTCGATTAAGAAAAAAAGAAGACATCTCAGGAGCATTGGTATGGAATGTTGCATCATCAGAACAGATCCAATGGAGGCGGAGAAACTGGGAGAATGGAATGGAGTCCTTACAGGAAGCTGGTGTGAGGATGTGTAGTCGAGGTAGCTGTGGGAGTCAGTGAGCTAATAGTGGATATTTGTTGATAGCTTCGTGCCTAAAATAGAGACAGAGAAGTCGAGGAAGGAAAGGGTTAGGGATGAACCATGTGAAGGTGAGAGAAGGGAGGAAATTGAGAGCAAAGTGAATTACATTTTCCAGTTCATGATGAGAGCAGGGAGACCGATACAGTCATCAATGTGCCAGAAAAAGAGATGAGGAGGGGCCTGTGTAGGACTGGAACAAGAAATGTTCCACATATCCCAGAAAAAGACAGGCAAAGCTAGGACCCATACAGGTACCCGTAGTAACAGCTTTTAGGTGAGTGGAGTTAAAGGAGAAATTGTTCAACGTGAAAACAAGTTCAGTCAGGTGGAGGAGGGTGGTGGTGGATGGGGGCTGGTTGGGCCTCTGTTCAAGGATGTAGCAGAGAGCTTTAAGACTGTCCTGGTGGGGGATGGAGGTGTAGGAGGATTGAAGCCTATAGTGTAATGGAAACGGTTAGGGCCAGGATAGGTGGGAAGGGACTGGACAAGGGGAAAAAATCGAGGTGAGATAGGAAGATATCGGATCATGGGGCAGGAATAGGCTGAAACTATGGGTCTACATAGAGAGTGAGATAGTAGTGCAGCACTCCCCTGGTATTACCCCTTGTTTATGGATTTTCAGAAGGAGGTAGAAGCAGGCTGTATGAGTTGAGGGGCTATGAGGTTGGAAGCTGTGGAGGGAAGCTCTCCAGAGGAGATGAGTTTAGTGACAGTCCTGGAAACAATGGCTTGATGTTCAGTGATGGGGTCATGGTCCAGGGGGAGGTCGGACAAGAGTTGGCACTTTGCCCCTGCTAGGTAGAAATCAGGTTGCCAGACAGCAAGAGCACCAGCCTTGTTAACAGGTTTGATGACAGTGTTCCTGAGAGAACAGAGTGCTACGTCCAGAGGGAGAGAGGTTAGAGAGAGTACAGGGAGCAAGGAAATTGAGATGGTCAATGTCACACCAGTGGTTCTCAATAAAAAGATCTCGAGAGGATGAGAGACCAGAGGGTGGGAACCAGGTGGGTAACAGGGTCTGCTATGCGGGTAGAGGACTCCTGACGAAGGAAATGGGTGTGAGGGTGGAGGTGTTGGAAGAGGAGCTCAGCATCATGCTGAACTTGAAATTCATTTGTCTGGGGAGGTGGGTGTAAGTGGAAGAAGCTGAAGGACAGATTGTTCAGGGTCAGAACAGGGAAGGTTGGAGGTTATTGTGAATAAATGGCAAAGGGTGAGATTAGAAGAAGGGATGGGGTCAGAGGGAAGTGAATGGGAAGGAGGACCCAGGTGGGTGTTGGTACCTATGAGTTGATGAAGATTGTGGTCCTTCACACCTGACAGGAAGAAAATAAGTTTTTTTTTTGTTGGATGAAATGAAACTACAGATCAGGACAACTTTGAGATAGAGTAAGTCAGTGCTGCTGAAGAGAGAGATTAAGAGTGTGTTTATTTTTGTTTTTATCGAGATTTCCAGCAACATTTTGCTTTTAATTTAGTTTTTCATTCAATTAATTTACTGAATCACAGAATTTTAACAGCACAGAAAACCATAAGCCCATAAGACAGGAGCAGAAGTAGACCACTCGGCCCATCGAGTCTGCTCCACCATTCAATGGAATCTTGGCTGACCCAATAATCCTCGACTCCACTTTTCTGCATTTTCCCCATAATCCTTGATTCCCTCACTGATTAAAAAGCCTTGAATATGCTTAACGACCCAGCCTCTACAGCCCTCTGTGGTAAAGAATTCCACAGATTCACCACCCTCTGAGAGAAGAAATTCCTCCTCATCTCTGTCTTAAATGGGCAACCCTTTACTCTGAGATTTTGCCCTCTGTCCTAGACTCTCCCACAAGGGGAAACAACCTCTCAGCATCTACCCTGTTAAGCCTCCTAAGAATCTTATATGTTTCAATAAGGTTGCCTCTCATTCTTCTAAACTTCAATGAGTACAGGCCAATCTACTCAACCTCTCCTCATAAGAAAATTCCTCCATACCTGGGATCGACCTAGTGAACCTTCTCTGGACTGCCTCCAATGCCAGTATATTTTTCCTTAGATAAGGGGACCAAAACTGTTCACAGTATTCTAGGTATGGTCTAGCTAGTGCCTTGAATAGTTTTAGCAAGACTTCCCTATTTTTATACTCCATTCCCTTTGAAATAAAGGCCAACATTTCATTTGCCTTCCCTATTACCTGCTGAATTTGCATGTTAACTTTTTGAGATTCATGCACAAGGACCCCCAAATCCTTTGGTGCTGCAGTTTTCTACAGTCTTTCTCCATTTAAATAATATTCAGCTCCTCTATTCTTCATGCCAAAATGCATAACCTCACATTTTCCCACATTATGTTCCATCTGCCAAGTTTTTTCCCACTCACTTAACCTGTCTCTGTAGACTCTGTGTGATTCCTCACCACTTGCCTTCCCGCATATTTTTGCAAACTTGGCGATTGTACATTCAGTTCCCTCATCTAAGTCATTAATATATATTGTAAATAATTGTGGCCCCAGCACTGACCCCTGTGGCACTCCACAGGTTGCTATCCTGAAAATGCCCCCTTTATCCCAACTCTCTGTCTTCTATTAGTTAACCAATCCTTCTTCCATGCTAATATCCTACCCTCAACACCATGGGCTCTTATCTTATTAAGTAGCCTTTTGTGCGGTACTTTATCGAACGCCTTTTGGAAATCCAAATATATTACATCTACTGGTTCCTCTTTATCTATCCTGCTTGTTACGTCCTCAAAGAATTCTAATAAATTTGTCAGGCATGACAAGGAGGCAGCCATTCGGCCCACTGAGTCTGCACTGGCTCTCCAAATGAGCATTATAACCTAGTGCCATTGCCCTGCCTTTTCCCCATACCCCTGCACATTGTTTCTATTCAAATAATCATCTAATGCCCTCTTGCATGCCTTGATTGAACCTGCCTCCACCACACTTCCAGACAGTGCATTCCAGATCCGAACCACTCAGAATCACAGAATCACAAAGTGCAGAAGAGGCCCTTCCGCCCATCGAGTCTGCACCGACACTCGTGTGTGAAAATGTTTTTTCTCACGTCATATTTGCTTATTTTGCAAATCACTTTACATCTGTGCCTTCTTATTCTTGATCCTTTTACGAGTGGGAACAGCTTCTCCCTATCTACTCTGTCCAGCCCCCTTGTGATTTTGAACATCTCTATCAAATCTCCTCTTAGCCTTCTTCTCTCCAAGGAGAACAGTCCTAACCTCCCCAGGCTATTCTCATCCCTGGAACCATTCTTGTAAACCTTTTCTGCACTCTCTCCCATGTGTTCACATCCTTCCTATAATGTGGCACCCAGAGCTGTACACAATACTCCAGCTGAGGTCTAATGAGTGTCTTATATAAATTCAGCATAACCTCCTTGCTCTTGTATTCTATGCCCCTATTAATAAAGTCCAGGATACTATATGCTTTATTAGCTGCTCTCTCCATCTGTCCTGCAACCTTCAATGATCTATTTATACCCAGGTCTTTCTGCTCCTGCACCCACTTCAAAAGTTCACCTTTTATTTTATATATTTTTTATGTCCATGTTCTTCCTACCAAAATGCATCACTTCACACTTCTCTGCATTGAACTTCATCTGTCACCAATCTGCCCACTCCACCAACTTGTCTATGTCCTTTTGAAGTTCTACACTGTCCCCCTCGCAGTTCACAACACTCCCAAGCTTCGTATCATCCGCAAACTTTGAAATTGTCCCCTGCACACCAAGATCTAGATCATTAATATATATCAGGAAAAGCAAGGGTCCCAAAACCGACCCCCTGGGAAACTCCACTACAAACCTTCCTCCAGCCCGAAAAATATCCATTGACCATTACTCTCTGCTTCCTATTTTTCAGCCAATTTTGAAACCATGTTGCTACTGTCCCTTTTATTCCATGAACAATAACTTTTCTCATAAGTCTGTTGTGTGGCACTGTATCAAATGCTTTTGAAAGTCCTTGTACACCACATCAACAGCATTACCCTCATCGACCTTTTCTGTTACCTCTTCAAAACACTCCAGCAACTTAGTTAAACACGATTTCCCCTTTAGAAATCCATGCTGGCTCTTCCTTATCAACCCATATTTTTCCATGTGACTATTAATTCTATCCCAAATAATTGTTTCTAAAATCTTGCCCACCACTGAAGTTAAACTGATTGGTCTGTAATTGCTGGGCTTATCCTTACAACCTTTTTTGAACAAGAGCATAATGTTTGCAATTCTCCAGTTCTCTGGCACCATCCCTGAGTCTAGTGAAGACTGAAAGATTATGGCCAGTGCCCCTGCAATTTCTACTCTCACTTCCTTCAATATCCTTGGATGCATCTCATCCAGTCCAGGTGCCTTGTCAACTTTAAGTACTGACAGTGTGTTCAACACTTCCTCCTTATCAATTTTGAATCCTTCTAGTGACAGAGTTTCCTCATCTGTCACCATGGCCTGGGTAGCATCTACCTCCTTGGTAAAGATGGATGCAAAGTATTCATCTTATACCTCAGCCATGGCCCCTTCATCCATGTGTACATTTCCTTTTAGGTCCTTTTACCACCTTTTACTATTTATATGCCCATAGAAGACTTTGGGATTCCCCTTTATGCTGGCTGCCAGTCTTTTTTCATAATCCCTCTTCGCTTCTCTAATATGCTTTTTCACCTCCCCTCTGAACCTTCTGTATTCCTCTTGGTTCTCAATTGTATTTTCTACCTGACACCTGTCATAAGCACACTTTTTCCCCTTTATCTTAATTTCTATATCCTTTTTCCTTTTCTCCTTTTGTGAGATTTTGCTGTGAGCAAAATTAGATACTGTGTTCCCACAAAACATCAGTGACTACCTGACAGAAGTAATATTTATTAGCCAAAAAGCCCTTTGGGATATCTCAGTGACACGCTGAAGCACTTGCCATTCACTTCAACTTTTCATTACATAATCTCTTGGCTTCAGCAACACCAGTCAGTCTCGTAAATGGATCTCACATACTATACAATTTGGAGTGCACCTGTTCCTGAACATTCTCTGGTTAACTGATAGCCAGATACAGGGATTGTTAACAGTGAGTGCCCTCGCCATGTACTCACTATTGAAATATGTCACCATTTCATTCTTCTCATTGCAGATTGAAAAGCACTCAGAATGAGATGAAGCAGAGGCTTTGAACGCGATATGTGTATGAAGAGCACACACCCTTCACAGTGACAACACACATTTTGCTACACCCAAAACAATAAAACTGCCACAATCTCCCATGAAATGTGGTCTCAAAGAAAGAAGATTGCCTTTCCAGCTTAACCCTTTGAAGATAAGCTGGTTCAGATATTCAGGGGTAACATTAATGGAATCTGCCCGACTGCAAACCGAGAGCTTCCAATCAGCTGCCTATTTTACCATATTCACATTCCAATGGAAAGAAAGAGCGAGCAGCTGATCTGATCCTGTCAGTTGTCACAAGGCTGGTTAGGTTAAAATTACCCCAAAAATACAAAACAGTGTTCCTGGTAGCTGTTAAATTGCAGAACACTCTGTGACTGAGATAGAGAGAGGAAGAGAGAGAGAGGGAGAGATGGAGGGGGAGAGAGAGAGAGAATGAGAGCAAGAGAGAGAGAGGTAGAGAGCATGAGAGAGTGTGAGAGAGAGGGAGAGAGTGAGTGGGGGTGAGAGAGAGAGAGAGTGTGAGAGAGAGGGAGAGAGTGAGTGGGAGTGAGAGAGAGAGAGAGTGAGGGGGAGAGAAAGAGAAAGAGTGAGAGTGAGAGAGAGAGAGGTAGAGAGCATGAGAGAGTGTGAGAGAGAGGGAGAGAGAGTGAGGGGGAGAGAAAGAGAGAGAGTGAGAGAGGGGCCTGTCCCTCACTAAATTGGCCATCCTGTTGAATGTGAGGAGAAGTTCTTACAGGTGCACTGGTTACTGCTGTGTAGGAGAGTTGGGTTGTAGTTCTTGTAGTTTGGTTCTTGTCTTGCTGGTGAATTTGGGTGTTTGTGTATTGGGTTATTGCCTTGTAGATCAGTTTTGTTGTTCTGCAGGTGATTGGGTTGTTTTCCCATTGAAGGATTGTTGTTCTGAAGATTATACTGGTTTGTTACCCTGTAATGTGGAAAATTGCCCAGGTATGTCCTGTACACAAAAAGCAGGACAAATCCAACCCAGCCAATTACCGGCCCATCAGTCCACTCTCGATCATCACTAAAGTAATGGAAGGGGTCATCAACAGTGCTATCAAGCAGCGTTTACTCATCAATAACCTACTCATCGACACTCAGTTTGGGTTCCGCCAGGGCTACTCAGCTCCTGACCGCATTGCAGCCTTGCTTCAAACATAGGCAAAAGAGCTGAACTCCAGAGGTGAGGTGAGAGTGACTGCCCTTGACATCAAATTAGCATTTGACTGAGAGTGGCATCAAGGAGCCCTAGCAAAACTGGAGTCAATGGGAATCAGGAGGAAATCTCTCCGCTGGTTGGAGTCACACCGAGCACAAAGGAAGATGGTTGTGGCTTTTGGAGGTCAATTATCACAGTCCCAGGACATTACTGCAAGAGTTCATCAGGGTAGTGTCCCAACCATTTCAACTGCTTCATCAATGACCTTCCTTCCATCATAAGGTCAGAAGTGGGGATGTTCGCTGATGATTGCACAATGTTCAGCACCATTTATGACTCCTCAGATGCTGAAGCAGTCCATGTCCAAATGCAGCAAGACCTGGACAATATCTACAAGATGCACTGCAGGAACTCACCAAGCCTCCCTAGACAGCATCTTCCAAACCCACAACTGCTACCATCTAGAAGGACAAAGGCAGCAGATAGATGAGAACACCACCGCCTGGAAGTTCCCCTCCAAGTCACTCACCATCCTGACTTGGAAATATATCGCCGTTCCTTCACTGGGTCAAAATCCTGGAACTCCCTCCCTAACAGCACTGTGGGTGTACCTACACCACATGGACTGCAGCGTTTCAAGAAGGCAGCTCACCACCACCTTCTCAAGGGCAATTAGGGATGGGCAATAAATACTGGCCTAGCCAGCAACGCTCATATCTCATAAACAAATAAAAAATATAGTTTTCTGCCCTGGCACAATACCAGAATGGCTCTGATTAAAGCCATAAATGATATACTGCATGATTAAGACAAAGGTAAACTATCCCTCTTCTCAACTATCCCTATCCTTCTCAACCTGTCTGCAGTCTCTGACACAACTGACCACACCGTCCTCCTCCAACACCTGTCCCCTGTCCTCCAGCTGTGGGGGAATGCTCTCACCAGGTTCCATTCTTATACATCAAGCTAAAGAATCACCGTCAACGGCTTGTCTTCCTGTCCCCACACCATTACCTCCCATGAGCCCCAAGGGTCTATACTTGGTTCCCTCCTATTTCTTATCAACATGATGCCCCTCTGCAACATCACCTGAGAGCAGTGTTGGTTCCCATATGTCCGCTGACAATGCACAGCGCGACTTCACCACCCTCTCTCGACTCCTCCACTGTCTCTAAATTATCAGACTGCTTATCCAACATCCAGTAGGGGATCAGCAGAAAATTTCTCCAATTAAAGACGGAACCAATGTTTTCAGTCTCGAGCACAAACTCCACTCCTTCGTGGCTCCATCCCTTTCCCTGGCAATTGTCTGACACTGAATCACATCATTGGCAAACCTGAGATACCTGAGCTCCTGTTTTACTCAGCATCCCTGATTTTAATCACCCAAACATTGGAAACTGTATGTTCAACTGCCTCACACTCAGCTCTGAAATTCCCTGTCTAAATCTCTCTCATTGCTTTCCTCCTTTCGGACACTCCTTAAAACCTACCTTTTTCCAGGCTTTCGCTTATCTTCTCTAATATCACTTTATGTGGCTCAGAGTCATACATTGTATTATAACGATCCTGTGAAGTGCCATGGGATAGTTTACTATGTTAAAAGTGCTATTTAAGTGCAGGTGTTTGTTGTTGTAGGTGAATTGTGTTGCACTGTTGGTGAGTTGAGATGTTACTCTGTGAGTGAGTTCAGGTGTTACTCTGTGGGTGGAATTTTCCGTGCCCACTGGCAGCGGGTGTGATAGGTGGTGTGAATGGACAATATGGTGCGATTAGTTTCACGATGGTGGGAAGGCAGATCGTGATTGTCCACTCGGCCCACCGACAGCGGGGCCACGTTTCCCACCATCGGTCATCGGGAACCTCATTGTGATACATCAGCACATCATTATCAGGCCATCCTGCCAGGCTCTTGTACCCCGGCTGGATCATCCGTCCACATCGGTGGGAAAGCACGTCGACGTGTTTCACAACAGCACAGAGGCGATGGGCACTTGGCGGCTTCACTTTGGGGGAACTGGAGGTGAGTGAACAGTAACATCCTCCAGAACTCACCAGGGTCGCCTGTTGCTTTGCAGGTGCCGAGGGGTCAGGGTTCAGTGCCGCCCTGCCTCGGAGGTGACTTGTGAGGGGGAGGGGGAGTGGGGAGCAGGTGCAGCCCTGCCGTTGAGGCGACGGATGGCGGGGGAAAGGTGGTGGGCAGTGATTAAGGGCAGCCTGCCTCTGAGGCGACTGGTGGGGGTGGGGGAGTAGGGGTGGTGTGTGTGCAAGGCCAGCCTGCTGTTGAATATAGCGCTCAAGCATTCAGGGTTGGGGGTGGGGTGGTGAGGGGTAGGGTGGGTGAGGGAAGTGGGCATGCATTCGGGAAACCTGTAGAAAGTGACCATTCCTCTGCAACTGAGACAGTTCAGGCACAGCCACAGTGATGTGATTGGGGTCGGGCTCCTAGCTTATCTGACCACTCAAGCAATGCAGAGGCATCAAAGCGCCACCAAGCTCTCCAGAGCTTCCCCGCCCTGGTACAGGCTGCAAATTCATCAGCACTTTAATGGACTGGAGCAGTTGGACTGCACACATTGTACAATCTCCTTGCCAACACTTGCCATGTAGCAGTCACTGCTGGAGGCGTTCACAGCCCCTTTGCAATCTCAGCATCCCGGTTTGGACCAGTCTCCCCCATGGTTCAAACTAACAGGGCAGTCATGCAGCGCAGTAATCTCTGGCCATCCAAGTGCTGGCCAGCACTCTCTGAGAAGCGTTAAGGGGCCATCACACTTAATCAGGACAGATTCTTAGTACACCCAAGCCAACCCACGTGTCCCTCTCTTTCATCCTGCAGGAGGAGTACATCAGGATCATGGAGACTGGTGAACTAGCTGTATGCCTGATGGCCTACAGAGCCGGAAGAAGATGGAGGAGAGAGTGACTGAGGCTCCTGGCTGTGCAGAGGCAGAAGCAGCGACCTCAGGAAGAAGGGGCGGCTGGGGCTCCCACACACACCGCCCAAGAGCCACAGTGAGACATCACTGGTTGGCGCCTAGTGACACCCGGGGTCTATAGATGCCACCTTTCATTCCTGCAGATGACCGAGAACCAGTATCACTGAAGACTGAGCATGTCTAGGGAACTGGTCACTCACATCTGCCACTTACTGCAGGATTTGGCACCAAGGGGACATGGGGGGCATCCACTGCCAGTGGCTGTGTAAGTGACAGTGGCGCTCAATTTCTACAGCAGTGGCTCCTTTCAGGGCTCCACAGGTGACCTCTGTGGGATTTCCCAAGCCTCTACCCACAAATGCATCCATGAGGTCACGGATGCCAACCTTTGCGAGCGACAACTTTGTGCATTTCGCCCGGGACCAGGAGAGCCAGGGTGCAACAGCGATTGGATTCACCCAGATCTCGGGTTTCTCACAGGTGCAGGGTACGATCGATGCACACATATGTCACTCAGATTGCCATCGCATCACATGGTGAACTATATCAACCACAAGGACTTCCATTCGCTGAATGTGCAGCTGGTGTGCGACCACCAGAAACGCATCCTGCAGGCGTGCGCATGGTTTCCAGGGAGTGTGCACGATGCCTACACCCTCAGTCGGTCACAGGTCCTTGGAGTCTTCCAGGGTCGACAGAAGCTGCAGGGATGGCTCCTCGGGGACAAGGGCTACCCATAGAGGCCGTGAAGGGCTCAGGTGCTGAAGGCGGACCAAGCATCAGATGCTTCTAGAGTTTCATGGCTGCATCTCTATGATATGACTGTGATCATGGGCGCAAGTGAACTGCCCTTGGCCAGGCAGAAGTCAAACATTCTCAAAGGCTGTGTGAAGATTTACAGAGTGTCTTCAATGTAAGTTGTCATCATCCTCCTGCAATTGAGTGACTATTAGGGCTTCCACTGCATCCCCATGACAGGAGCATTCTCACAGTGGGTATTCGCACTGCCATAAGCCAGACTGGAGTCAAACGTTCACAACTGCGATGTGAGTGGGAGGGGTAACTGGAGTGAGATCGAACTGCCCGGCACCCCTCTCATGTACACACTGTTGGAGGCCAACTATGGCATCAGCGATGGAGTTCAGCCTGCACAGCAGTGCAGGACCGATGTCCTGGACCAAGGTCTCCAATGTAGGCCACCACCCTGCCAGTGTTGACCTCGATGCATTGCAATGCCGGTGCTATCATCTCAGCCTGAAGGCGGATGGACTCCTCCATCGTGCCTTGCAATCTGAGGAGTGCAGCGGACATCCCTTCCTGATGTTCCCGAGCTTGCCTTTGCAGCTCCAGCAACTGTGACATGACTGAGTCCAGAGGCTCGGCATCTGACTCGGACTCAGCAACGTTCTGGCCTCCATCAGTTCTCCGAGTGCCGGGGACCTGGGAAGTCCCTGCCTCCGCCTGCTGTGGATCAGACAGTGCGATGTGCTCACCAGACTGTGATCCTGAGGCTACTCTAAAGCTAGGTCCCGCCGAGGTGTGTGTCTCTGCGCTGGTGGAGGGTGTGGGTGAGCGCTGTGACGGGACTTCAGGGAGGGTGCCTTCAGATTCCTCCTCAGAGGTTTCTTCGGAAGCCCTGGGTCATGGACTCTGTCGGCTGTTTGGCAGATGTGCCTGTGAAAGCAAGGGGAGATAATTAGTGTATGGCAGTGGCCTGTGAAACAGGACACATCACTCACAGCATGGTCACCTGATGGATGTTGCACTGCTGAATCCTCACTTGGTAGAGCTGCACCAACCTCACCATCAGCACAGGACCGGTCCAGACCCTCACCGGCCAGCTGGATGGCTTTGTTTTCGAAGTCCGTGTGGACCTTGATTTTGGGCATTCTGCCACTGATCTGTGACCTCTCCCTCTTGTGTGCCAGCTTGTCCTGCACGGATAGAGACGGGGAGAGTGTAAGCAGGTTGCCTGCTGGGCCAGATGATAAGTATGCCTGGCCTGTGCAGGTGGTGAGTGGCCCCATGGATGGGATGAGGACAGTGATAGTGAGTGTGAGAGAGTGAATGCTGATGTCCCCTGCACTGGCAGTGAGTGAGGGCCCTGTGGATGTGTGATGGGCTTGCGAGTGTGTGAGTTGAGTGATGAGAAGAGTGACTTACCCTGGCGGAATGGAGGCGATCGTTCATCCTCTTGTGGCACTGGGTGGCTGTCATCTTCTGAAGGGCGTTGGCACTGACCACCGCTGCCACCACCTCCCAAGCCGGATTGGTCACGTCACTGCCCATCCTACAGCCAGAGCGGGGGTATAGGACATCCCAGCAGGCCTCCACGACATCCAGCAGTCGCTTGAGGGACCTGTCATTAAACCAGTGGGCTGCAGTCTTCTTGCCTTTGAGGGCCGTGTCTCCCGGGCAGCAGTGAGGAACTGGACACAATGAGCACTGCGCTTGCGGCTGGCCTTTAAACATGGCGGCCAGTTGATGCAGCGGTGGGGCGATGGTGGGCGGGTGAATGAGGAGCCCACCCACCATGGAAATGGTGTGTTTCCTGGGAGTGCATAAATAAATAATGGTGGTATATATAAACGATTTAGACTTGAATGCAGGAGTGTTGACCAGTAAGTTTGCAGATGACACGAAAATTGGTGGGGTGGTAAATAGTGAGGAGAATAGCCTTAGATTACAGGAGGATATAGACGGGCTGGTCAGATGGGCTGATCAGTGGCAAATGGAATTTAATCTGGATAAGTGTGAGGTGATGCACTTGGGCAGGACAAATAAGGCACGGGAATACACAATGAATGGTAGGACCCTGGGAAGTACCAAGGATCAGAGGGACCTGGGTGTTCATGTCCATCAGTCCCTAAAGGTAGCGGCAGGTAGACAAGGTGGTTAAGAAGGCATGTGCGTTACTTGCCTTCATTAGCCGAGGCATAGAATATAAGAGCAGGGAGGTTACGCTGGAACTGTATAAAACGCTGGTTAGGCCACAGCTGGAGTACTGCGTGCAGTTCTGGAATCCGCATTATAAGAAGGATGTGACTGCACTAGAGAGAGTGCAGAGGAGATTTACCAGGATGTTGCCTGGGCTGGAAAGTTTTAGTTATGAGGAGAAATTGGATAGACTGGGGTTATTTTCCCTGGAGCAGAGGAGATTGAGGAGGGACGGTGATTGAGGTGTATAAAATTGAGGGGCATAGATAGGGTAGACAGGAAGGAACTTTTCCCCTTGGTGGAGGGATCAATAATCAGAGGCCATAGATTTAAGGTAAGGGGCAGGAGGTTCAGAGGGGATGTGAGGAAGAATTTTTTCACCCAGAGGGTGGTGGGAATCATGAACTCACTGCCTGAAAGGGTGGTAGAGGCTGAAACTCTCATAACATTTACGAAGTATTTGGATGTGTACTTGCGATGCCATGGCATACAAGGCTATGGGCCTAGTGCTGGAAAATGGGATTAGAATAGTTAGGTACTTGTTTGAACAACGCAGACTCAATGGGCTGAAGGACCTTTTTCTGTGCTGTAGACCTCTATGACTCTATGGCTCAATAATGAGGTGGGTTCGGGATGATATAGCATGAAAACTCGCCATCGCCGTTGGTGGGCAGCACACCGTTTTACCCGCCTGCTACCCTGTGAGTGAGTTGAGGTGTTACTCTGTGGATGAGTTGAGGTTTTAATCTGTGGATGAGTTGAAGGGACACTCTGCAGGGTAGTTAACATGTTACTCTGTGCGGGAGTTGCAGTGTTACTCTGTGGGGGAATTGAGGTGTTACCCTGTGGGTGAGTTAATGTGCTACTCTGTGGATGAGTTGATGTTTTACTCTGTGCGTGAGTTGAGCTTTTACTCCGTGAGTGAGTCGTGGTTTTACTTTGCGAGGGAGCTGATGTGTTGTTACCCTGTGAGAGAGTTGAGCTGATAGCCTGTCGGGGAGCTGAGATGTTACTCTGTTAATGAGCTGATGTTTTACTATGTGGGTGAGTTGAGCTCTTACTCCGTGATTGAGTTGAGGTTTTACTCTATGAGAGAATTGAGGTGTTCCTCTGTGGGTAGTTGATATGTTAATCTGTGGGTGAGCTGAGGTTTTACTCTGTTGGTGAGTTGAGGTGTTACTGTGTGGGTGAGTTGAGGTGTTACTCTGTGGGTGAGTTGAGGTGTTACTCTGTGGGTGAGTTGAGGTGTTACTCTGTGGGTGAGCTGAGGTTTTACTCTGTGGGTGAGCTGAGGTGTTACTCTGTGGGTGAGTTAAGGTGTTACTCTGTGGGTGAGTTGAGGTGTTACTCTGTGGGTGAGCTGAGGTTTTACTCTGTGGGTGAGCTGAGGTTTTACTCTGTGGGTGAGTTGAGGTGTTACTCTGTGGGTGAGCTGAGGTGTTACTCTGTGGGTGAGTTGAGGTGTTACTCTGTGGGTGAGCTGAGGTGTTACTCTGTGAGTGAGCTGAGGTGTTACTCTGTAAGTGAGTTGAGGTGTTACTCTGTGGGTGAGTTGAGGTGTTACTCTGTGGGTGAGCTGAGGTGTTACTCTGTAAGTGAGTTGAGGTGTTACTCTGGGAGTGAGCTGAGGTTTTACTATATGGGGAGTTGAGGCGTTACCCTCTGAGTGAATTGAGGAGTCACTCTGTAAGTGAGTTGAGGTTTTATTCTGTGAGTGAGTTGAGGTGCTACTTTGTGGGTGAATTGAGGTGTTGCCCTGTAAGTGATTGAGGTGCTACTCTGTGAGCGAGTTCAGGTGTTACTCTGAGTGAGTTTAGGTTTTACTCTGTGAGTGACTTGAGGTGTTACTCTGTAAGTCAGTTGATGTGTTACTCTTTGGGGGAGTTGAGTTGTTTATCTACCTCGAAAAGAGAATCCAGGATTTCACTGCACATCCCTCACTGTATACATCAGCGTGTTTACTGCCTGTTTCATCCAGTACTGTATCATGTAAACCTACATGCACAGTACCATCTGAAAGTGATACATCCTAGATACATGAGGCCCAGGAAGCACCTCCGTCTCAGTGACAGGTCCCCCCGATCTACAACACTCACCCAACTGTAACTTTCAACTGCTGCAAGTTCAGAGCTATGATAGCTGACATCATGCAGCAGTTATGTTGACATTCCGGAAACTTCTCCCTCTACAGTAAAAAGCAGCAGGAAATTGTGAAATAGAGAGGGCTTTCAGATGGGTCACTATGTGAACACCTGTTAAACGCAGACACGTGAGGAAGGAGGGGCAGCTCTACACTCACTTATCTCTCTGCCCTTAGACAGTGGTGTTGTCTAAACCCCTTTTCTGTCATTAATCTTTAACTCTGCCCTTCTCCAGAGAGGTCAGCCTGTAGACTGGGCCTGGGTAACTTGTGGAATGGATACATGCTCAGTCTTAATCAGCTGTCTCACTGGCTGAGAGTTAACTATTGACTGCAGAAAGGAAAGTTATGGCCCTCAGACAAAGGCTCACTGGACCTGAGTACAAAGTTATTGAATGGGTAACAATTCACCAACCTGCTTCTCTATCTACTGAGGCTTCACTCTAGGAGCACAGCCTGTGAAATTTACTTTGTTGTCTTTCAATATCCCTTAGACTAAAGGCTCTCATCGAAGGTGAGGTTTGTTGGTTCATCAATAAGATGCTGGAGGCCAGAGTTAGAAAACATTGAACCAGGTACAGCTGAATCTCTGCTCTCCACTTCTAGCAGGCAACACTTGTGAAATTGTCCCTTTACTGCTGATCAAAGGGAGACAGAGAAGTAATGGGACTGGTCTGGGGGTGAGCTTTTAACAAAAGGAGAGGTGGAATCATCGGCCACTCAGATTGCTGATATCACCAAAATGAATTGTTTTGTCAGTGGTCAGCAAAGGGTTAATATCTGTGCCCGCTTCACTCGGTCGGTGATGCTCTTGCTCCACACTCAGGGGGTAGATCACAGCCCAGGCACTCACCCAGTGCAGTGCTGAGCGGAGCATTATGCTATCAGAGATTTAAATCACCTTCTGTTCATGTGAGAGCAGGATGAGGTTTGCTGAGTCAGCTCAGAGTGTACGTCCACAGCAGCTTACCTTGGAGTGAGAAAGTTAGAGGATGAAGTTCTACTCCAGAGATCTGAGTACATAATCTAGGCTGACACTCCAGTGCAGTGCTGAGGCAATGCTGCATTATCAGAAGTGCCATCTTTCAGTTGAGATGTTAGAGTGAGGCTCATTCTGCCCCCTCGAGTGAATGCAAAAGATCCCATGAGACTATTTTGAAGACGAGCAGGGGAATTATCCTCGGTGTCCTAGCTGATATTTATCCCTCAATCAACATCAAACAGGTTATGATAACAGGTCATTATAACATTGCTGTTTGTGGGATTTGCTGTTTGCAAAATGGCTGCTGTGATTCCTACATTACAATGATGACCATGAAAGTATTTGATTGGCTATAAGGCACTTAGAGATATCCTGAGGTTGTGAAAGGGGCTATAAAAATGCATGTTTTTCTTTTGGTATTCTGAAGGATTAGAATGAAACAACCAGAGACCCTCCCTCATCAAACTCATCGTTTAATCTTGAAGAAGATCTGTTCTCTGCACACTGGCAGCATTAACCACAAGAAAGTTCAGTGTGCTGGATCAGCCCTCTCTGAGTTTGAACCTTCTGAAATGAATGGACAGCAGGTCAAGTTCTATGACGATTGTGTGTTCCTGTGATTTTCAGTTAGTGCAGCTAAGGTGTTAGGCTCAGTGCAGCATGAAAACTGCCCCCTTGTCAACGTGGAAATGTTGCAAACTGCCAACAAAGTGATACACACAGCAAATCTTCAACAAGCTCTTGAAGAGGCAGATGGGACTTTGGTTTAGTATCTCATCAGAATGACAGCCCCGCCAACAGTGCAGGGAGTCTCAGTAAGGGAGCGCATACCAAGGAGTGCCAATGAGGCCTGATGGCAGCAGTCTGCATTCATCCTCTGCCATGTGGCTACTGCTCATGACCTTCCTGCCTAGGGGTGCTCATGCTAACAGCTGGTTCAAAGGACTTCATTTGTCTGACCTCCATCACCTGTAGGAATGCAGGTATGTTGCAGGGATGGGCGAGCTGATACCAAAAGCTGCATCTGCCCCTCACTGTGGCTAACTGGACTCTCTGTTCATATACATGAGTCTATTGCTGTCTATCTGGGTTTAGCTCCAGGTCCTGCTCAGTATTTCACCCAACCTCTTGAGCATTCCCAATTTTAATCATCCCATTACTGGTCAGTGTGCCTTCAGCTGCAAGGCCCTTAACTCACTACACCGCTCCATCTCTCTATTAACCCTCTTCCTGTAAGACATGCCTTAAAACCTTTGACCAAGTTTTAATCAGTTGTTCTGATATGTCCTTGTCCCCTCCCTCATTTTCCATTTAATGACCAGTGTGTGATGGGTTTTTTCCTTTATTGTTTCATGGGATGTGGGTGTCACTGGCAAGGCCAGCATTTGTCACCCATCCCTGATTGCCCTTGAACAGAGCAGCTTGCTAGGCCATTTTAGAGGGCAGTTAAGAGTCAACCACATTGCTGTGGGTCTGGAGTCACATGTAGGCCAGACCAAGTAAGGACGGCAGATTTCCTTCCCTAAAGGCATTAGTGAACCATTTGAGTTTTTACAATAATCGATGACAGGTCACCATTACTGAGACTAGCTTTATATTCCAGATTTATTAATTGAATTTAAATTCCACCAGCTGCCATGGTGGGATTTGAACCCATATCCCCAGAGCATTAGCCACTGTCTCCCTGGACAGCAATCTCTGAGATACTAACAGTCCCAATTTCCGTTCCCTCTCCCACCCAGTCCCTGTATCAGCGTCAAATGATAACACCTTCAGCCTTTCGTTTCACATCTGTCAGATTGGACGTCATGTGTATATCCGTAAATTGAAGTTGTGACCACCATCACTGAAACAATCTGATGTGTGTAAAAACAAGAGAACTGAGTCAGCATTGGTTGACTCAGAAGGCAATAGACCTAATGTGTAAAACACGAGACACTCATCCCACACATTCAGCAGCTTCCTAAATCCAAAAATATTCATGATTAATTGAAGTTCAGAAGTTAAAGGCCCATATAATTATATTGGTCTCCTTCTCCTTTATCTTTGGAGCAGACCCCAATGTATAATACATTATTCAGAATCAAATGATTCACTTATGACAGAGTTCAGAAATTAAAGAGCGGCCTCACAGTGATGAGTACATTCAGGGAAATCATGAAAATTAAATGAAAGTAGGGTCTGGTTAGAAGTAATTGGAGAAAATTAGAAAATTGGTTCTATTGTTTTGCCCTAGCTGATGTAACCACCTTCATTACTCATTAACCAAGGGTTGCAGCTGATGACTAACCTGGAGACCATTGTTAACCACATGCTTTTCACATATGAGAGTCTGAGCGCAGGGGAGGGGAGTCCATGACCTTCACTGGCTGACTACAGTAATTGTTTAAGCTGCAGAACAGAGTTATTTATGTCACATTACTGAATGAGTTCAATTTAATTAGAATTATTGCATTCAATGTCAATTTGCATGAATACACAAAAGAAAGGACTCGTGGGTCATGGAGGATGGAGGGAGAATACAAGTAAGGAAAGTTGGGAGATCAGAAAACAATATAAGCAACATCTCAGATTACTGTAACTTATTTCAGAATGGGCCTTGTGTTAAGCTGTAACTGAACTGATCATACGTGGTCTGGAGTTCCTGTGAGCTTCCATTGGTTTCTCCAGTACAATTGATTCAAAATCAATCAAACCAACATGAAAGACCAAAGAATTTCAAGCACAAGTTATGGCCAGCTCAAATCAAGTTTCTGTCATCTGTGCTCATTTGAAAAATATTAGAAAATATTTAAGTAAGAAAGTGACTAACTGTACACAATGAAACTGGTAAACGGTTCTGTCGAGAATTTTAAAATCATTTTCATTTATTTAAAATCAGCTCACTCAGCTGGTGGACAAAATACTCTGATTACAAATGAACATGTTTTGTGAAACACCCAGTATTACAGGATTAATGTCCTGTATCAGGTTATTAAACCCAAGTACATCAGGAAATATAATTTACTACAAGATAAAGACAAAACAATTACATTCTAAAAAAATTCCTAATTGTACTGGCTCATGGAAGATTTGTTACATTCAGCAATATGCAAATGAGTTCGAGCAGAAGCTTAATCAAAAAATTAACCTGAGGAACCTAACGAAGCTTTGAATGTGATTGTCGATTGCACTCAAAGAGGAAAGTCTGCCCCAATATATCTTCACACTTGACGCCTCTCCCTCCTTGTCTGAGCTAGTGCAGAGATCAATCACCTCCTCACCATTCCCTTTGGAGCCAGTGCTCGCTGTTCTTTTAAAGTGTTCAGCTGTGGGTCTGTGATAGTGCTCTGCCTTTGACCCAGAAGGTTGTGGGTTTGAGTTCTCCTTCAGTCTCTTCAGCACATCGATTTAGCCGACATTCCAGCACAGTAGTGAGGTGGTGCCACGTTGTCTGAGGTGCTGTCTTTTGGATGAGACGTTAAATTGATGTTCTCTCTGCTCTCAGGTGAACATTAAGTATCCCACAGGAATTTGATTTTTGCTACTCTGTAGGGCTGTGTCTTTTTTAATTCTTTCACTGGATGTGGGCTTCACTGGCAAGACCAGCATTTGTCGCCCATCCTTAATTAGCTTGAACTGAGTGACTTGCTGGGCCATTTCCGAGGGCAGTTAAGGGTCAACCACATTGCTGTGGGTCTGGACTCACATGTAGGCCAGACTGGGTAAGGATGGCAGATTTCCTTCCCTTCTGCAGCCATACTGCAGAAGGCAGCGGCAAACCACTGTAGTACTTTACCAAGCATAATCATGGACCAATCCAATGGAAGTCCATGGTCTCCAATGCCCTCTTACGGCCTGGTACCTGAAGGAGGGGGGGGGAATTACATCTGGACAATGAGGATTGACTGAGTGATGCCAGTGAATAATGGTGCTGCTTTTCTCTATTAAAATTAAATAAATACATTGAATTGTTGTCCTGATACACGTCAGGACATTTCTTATGAAAAACAACTTGGGATGCAATGAATGTTCGGTCTGAAAATGCTACTGTTGTTGCTGCTGGCTTCAAGTTGCTTAATGGCTGTTTAATTGCTATTTAATAAATCTTCAACTAAATATTATGAAAGAGCCCTGCAGGTGCAGAGCTTCACATGATGGGAGTGTGTCTCAGGAATTCAAACATGAAGGTCAGCTCCATTAAATTCTCTGCTGGGAGTATTTATTTTTAAACATTTCCTTCCCTTCCCCTGACACATGCAGCTTTCCAACTGTTAAAAGACCAAGGCCCACAGTATAGATCAGCAGCAAAGCTGAGAAGAGAAAGAGAGAAGATAAAGAAGAGTTCAGGAGGAGTTCAATGATACCAAGTTTGTATATCCTTCTGCATTGCACAGGCAGATTGTAGGTGCAAGGAAGTACTGAGGGAGCAGTGGAGAGACTTAGGGTTCAGGTTCTGAGAAAGGTCACTTGAGATTGTGGTGGGAAAACCTATACATTGGCAGACGGAGAGTTAAATAAAAATAGGAGAGAGCTGAGGTGATAAATCACCAGAATATGACATCAATAAAGTTGGAGTAGACAAGAGTGGGAGAGAAA
Source organism: Cetorhinus maximus (assembly GCF_964194155.1). Lineage (NCBI taxonomy): Eukaryota > Metazoa > Chordata > Chondrichthyes > Lamniformes > Cetorhinidae > Cetorhinus > Cetorhinus maximus. The sequence continues at coordinate 29,292 of NW_027598112.1, forward strand.
CAAGGGTGTTCACAGTAGGGAGATTGAAAAACAGCAAGGAATGCACTTGCATTCAAACAGCACATTCACAGCCTCAGGGAGTCCTCTAAAAGGCAATGAATTACACAAACAAGGAAGGGTTAGTGTTTCCCCAGTTTCAGCAATTTGCTGCTGGCAGCTGATGAGAATGGGTTAAAAATGACCACTGAATCCCCAAAATTGTCAACAGCCCAAGTCAAATACTCCAGAAATGAAGACTGTGACTAGAAGCATTCAACTAAATAGCTTGTGGGCAGGTACAGCATGGGGTTAGATACAGAGTAAAGCTCCCTCTACACTGTCCCCATCAAACACTCCCAGGACACCATCCACAGCACACTTTGAATGTTAATTTCTTGCTATGAACACTTATTCCTTCTGTAGTTGGTTGGATTTGAACCCAGCCTCTTGAAGTGTAAGGCCAACATGCCAAAAGTCTCCCAATTCTCCCACATCAATTAATTTACAATGAGGTTAATGTAGGCTACTGAATTTCACTGATCCTGGTAATCAATAGTCTGCGATTAAGACCAAGTCACAGATGCTGCAGCGAGTGTAAATTAATGTATAGCTGGTCTGATTGAATCACAGTCTTTTTCACTGGAGATAATTTCACTGGAGATAATTCACTGGGGTAAGACACATTTTGATTCTTGTTAATTCAAGTTTCTAGATCAACAAATGTGTACAGTCAGTTCACTCATCGATTCTCATTCAATGCCCTCATATCTCCATGTGGAAAATGATGAAGGATGACAGGATGTTGTCTCACTTGCTGTGGCACAGTTAGTCAGCGCGTTCAGCTGGTAACTGAAAGGTTGCTGGTCCAAGGCCGTCCAGGGATGAAGCCTTTTCTGTTTTCTCCCCATCAGCATTCATTATCACACAGCCCCAGGTTGTCAATGGGTACTTTGGCTGCAAGAAAAATATGACAGGATGACGAACCGATCATGTCTACCTTAGCCAGACAGAACCGACACTTAATTGTATCCGAATCACTGTTAGATAACTCGGACTGTGACTGCTTGAGGCATTCGCTGCAGCTACATGATGTTGGCTCAGAGTGTGTAGGGGGGCAGGGGTCAGGGGTTCAGGGTCATAGGGTCAGGGACTGAACATGTCAGGGGGTGTTGGGGGTCAGAGGTCAGGGGTTGGAGTGTTCGGGGTCACGGCTCGTGGGGATCGGGGTTTTGTTGTGTGTTCACTGGAGAGTAGATTCAAATTCACTCTCGGTGGGTTTTTGTGAACAATGGAGAGTGAATTCTGGACTCGGCCAGAAGGTGGTCAGGGAAGAGATGTCAGTGATATCAAGTGGCACACGGTGTATGATCAGTCTTCACACTGCCACCCAGCCCAACTCTGTATCAAACAAAACTACCCTTTAATGCATCACTCACATATCTGTCATGACTAAGGATTAGAAAGGAATCATTAACTATTCCATCAGGGAAATCCGTGCACAGCTATTAACATCCGGAGGGCACAAGCAACCAGCCTGAGTCAACATTTATAGAATGTGTACCTTCAGAAGGATTTAAAAACCGGATTGGGGAGGGGGGGTGGATGGGCCGGATTGGGGAGGGGGGGGTTGATGGGCCGGATTGGGGAGTGGGGGGTGGGCTAGTGAAAGTGTTTGAAGACTGATGTTGATGGGTTTGAAGGCAGATTACATGACAATTGCGGTACAGATTACATGACAGTTGCGGTACGGATTACATGACAATTGCGGTACAGATTACATGACAATTGCAGTACGGATTACATGACAATTGCGGTACAGATTACATGACAATTGCGGTACGGATTACATGACAATTGCGGTACGGATTACATGACAATTGCGGTACGGATTACATGACAATTGCGGTACAGATTACATGACAATTGCGGTACGGATTACATGACAATTGCGGTACAGATTACATGACAATTGCGGTACAGATTACATGACAATTGCGGTACAGATTACATAACAATTGCAGTACGGATTACATGACAATTGCAGTACAGATTACATGACAATTGCGGTACAGATTACATGACAATTGCGGTACGGATTACATGACAATTGCGGTACGGATTACATGACAATTGCGGTACGGATTACATGACAATTGCGGTACAGATTACATGACAATTACGGTACGGATTACATGAAAATTGCGGTACAGATTACATGACAATTGCGGTACAGATTACATGACAATTGCGGTACAGATTACATGACAATTGCGGTACAGATTACATGACAATTGCAGTACAGATTACATAACAATTGCAGTATGGATTACATGACAATTGCAGTACAGATTACATGACAATTGCAGTACAGATTACATAACAATTGCATTATGGATTACATGACAATTGCAGTACAGATTACATGACAATTGCGGTAGAGATTACATGACAATTGCGGTACAGATTACATAACAATTGCAGTACGTATTACATGACAATTGCAGTACAGATTACATGACAATTGCGGTACGGATTACATGACAATTGCGGTACAGATTATATAACAATTGCAGTACGGATTACATGACAATTGCGGTATGGATTACATGACAATTGCGGTACAGATTACATGACAATTACAATACAGATTATGACAATTGCAGTTACAGTACTGATTACACGATGATGCCATTGTTTGGACACGTCTTATCGGCAACCGAAACGCCACACAAAATACATTTTTAGTAATTAAGGTAGAAAAAAAATGAGATAGAAAGAGTGAAATTATGGTCCATATACTCTCCAGCCAATACACCCCCAACCTCCTGACCCCCAACACAATGGCCTAGAACATCCGATTTCCAGGGGGTTCTACCCCAGGGGATGCGCTGGGGACCTGCCCCTCTGAGGGTCTTGACGTAAGGATTGTATGGCAATTGCCTGTGAAGTTTAAACCACCGATGGGCAATTACCCTGCAGCAGGACCATCGAAACAGTTACCTGAATCGGAAAATTCAGGAGGTTCCAATTCTCTTAGCAGAATAATCACCCAGGAAAAGTTGGAAGGATTAAAACCCCTTCTAACCTCTGGGTAACTAAAATACTGGCCCCCTGAACCCCCACTGGACTCCCCAGCTACCCCCCCATCTCCCAGCCCCTCGGCCATCACACTGGACCCCACCCCGACTAACCCCCAACCACCTGATTATCGCTACCATCAACAACACCCCAACTGCTCCCTCACCCACCCAACTGTCCCCCACCCCCCACCCCCCCCAACCACCCTCCTGACTCCCGGACTTCCACCCACCCCCCCTCCGATCTTAACCACCCACCAACTACCCCCAAACCCCCTCACACCCCCCTCCAACTACCCTCCCAACCATCTGACTAACTCCCATCTGCCTGACTACCCCCCCCACGCCCTGGCTATCTTTCAACCCTCCCTCAACTAACACCAACCTCCTGACTAACCCCAACTAGCCCCCCCCAACTGACTATCGCCCGACTTACCACCCAACCCCCCCTCCCCCCGATCCGTCCTACCCTTCCTCCCCCAATCCTATCCACTTACCTTATACACTTACCTTCTCCTTGGCTTCTAAAAGGGCATTTAAACACACCCGCTTTTCAACATGCCACTTTACAGCAGCTGGTGATGTAAAAATAGGGCGTGGCCTCTTTTCCACCAATGCTTCTGCCCTGCACCGGAATTGCCTTGGAATCCAGGTAGGCTGTACATTCCTCACAGGCCCGGGTCAGAAGAGTGGGTGAGAAATGAGCAGCTCCCGAGCTGGGTAAATAAAAAGGATTGGAGTGGCAATCCAGCTCTGATTGCCATTCTCTGGAAGTTCTGGCCCAATGCAGAGTCCTAATGCTTCAAACACCTTCCCATTCACACCCGATGTATATTGTCATACACAAGACACTTCAATTCAAAATGATGAATTGCTGGTGACCAACTCTGTGATATTCAGCAATCATTAGGCGATGACAGCTCAGTGTTGTGAAAAGTACCGGCCTGTGTTTAATGCATTAATTTTGATGGAAACACTTGATTCAACATCCTGGGAGTTACCATTGACCTGGACTGAACTGGACTAGCCACATAAATACTGTGGCTACAAGAGCAGGTCAGAGGCTGGGAATCCTACAGTGACTAACCCACCTCCTGAGCCCCCCAAAGCCTGTCCACCATCTACAAGCACAAGTCAGGAGTGTGATGGAATACTCCCCACTTGCCTGGATGAGTGCAGCTCCCACAACACTCAAGAAGTTTCTTACTATCCAGGACAAAGCAACCCACTTGATTGGCACCACATCCACAAACATTCACTCCCCCCAACACCAATGCACAGTGTCAGCAGTGTGTACCATCTACAAGATGCACTGCAGGAACTCACCAAGCCTCCTTAGACAGCACCTTCCAAACCCACGACCACTACCATCTAGAAGGACAAAGGCAGCAGACACATGGGAACACCACCACCTGGAAGTTCCCCTCCAAGCCACTCACCATCCTAACTTGGAAATATATCACCGTTCCGTCACTGTCGCTGGGTCAAAATCCTGGAACTCCCTTCCTAACAGCACTGTGGGTGTACCTACACCACATGGACAACAGCGGTTCAAGCAGACAGCTCACCACCACCTTCTCAAGGGGAAATTAGGGATGGGCAATAAACGCTGGCCTAGCCAGCAACGCCCACATCCCGTAAATGAATAAAAAATATTGGATAAAAGACTGCAACAAAGAATTGTAAATTTTTACAGTACACTTGATCCGATTTAATTCTGAGCCAAGCTATTTCTTGACAGATGAGATCCAACCGTATATCAGAGACTGTGACTCTAATTGGAACCTGATGGGACTTTGATGATTTAAGTTAAAATACTGCCAGCAATGGCTAATGCTCCTTATCGTCCCATAGTTAGACTATGACTCAGTGAGTGAGTTGAATGCAAGACATTATCAGCATATCCCATCCAGTCACAAGGGACCCTGGGCCAATAAAAACAGTTTGATTTTAATGTTGCTTCTTCCAGTCAGCCTTCTCTTCACATTTGTTTTCCAAACTTCCCCTCTTTTCACAAAGGATTGATGCCGACCTCGCCCCACTCTGTCCTTACATACAACTCAAATGATCATGCTTTATGTGTGAGTTGGCCAAGAATACCTGGCAACCAAACCCGATACATGGATTGCACATAGAATCCCAGACAGATTACCACATGGGATCCCAGACAGATTACCAAATGGGATCCCAGACAGATTACACTTGGAATCCCAGACAGATTACTATATGGGATCCCAGACAGATTACACATGGAATCCCAGACAGATTACCACATGGGATCCCAGACAGATTACCACATGGGATCCCAGACAGATTACCACATGTGATCCCAGACAGATTACTGCATGGGATCCCAGACAGATTACTGCATGGGATCCCAAACAGATTACACATGGAATCCCAGACAGATTACCACATGGGATCCCAGACATATTACACATGGGATCCCACACAGATTACACATGGGATCCCACACGGATTACACATGGGATCCCAGAAGGATTACACATGATATCCCACATGGATTACACATGGGATCCCACATGGATTACACATGGGATCCCACCTGGATTATGCGTGGGATCCCACAAGGATTACACATGGAATTCCACATGGGTTACACATGGAATCCCAGACAGGTTACATATGGAATACCACATGGGTTAAAAATGGAATCGCACACGGATTACACATCAAATCCCAGATGGATTACACATGGGATCCCACAGGGATCATGCATGGGATCCTACAGGGATCATGCATGGTACCCCACAAAGATCACGCATGGGATCCCATACTGATCACGCATGGGATCCCACAGGGGTTACGCATGGAATCCCACACAGATTACACATGGAATCCCACATGGATTACACATGGAATCCCACACGGATTCATATTGTGGTCACTGCTCTTCATCATTTTCATTGATGGACATAGACAGGTTGGTGGAATGGGCAGACAAGTGGCAAGATGAGATTTAATGGAGAGAAGTGTGAAGTGATTCATTTTGGTGGGATGAATGTGGAGAGAGAATATAAAATAAAGGGTACAATTCTAAACGGGATGCTGAGGGACCTGGGGAAAATGTGCTCAAAACACTGAAGATAGCCAGGACAGGTTGAGAAAGTGGTGAATAAAACATCTGTGATCTTGGACTTATTAAATAGTGAAAGGAGGAAGCCTGGTTTGACCTCAACTTGCTGTCCTGTTCTGGGCACCACGCTTCAGAAGGATGTGAAGGCATTAGAGGGAGGTGGTAGCATAGTGGTATTGTCTCTGTACTGGGAATCCAGAGACCCAGGGTAATGCTCTGGGGACCCGGGCTTGAAATTGAATCCAATAAAAATTTGGAATTAAAAGTCTAATGATGACCATGAAATCATTGTCGATTGTTGTAAAAACCCATCTGGTTCGCTAATGCCTCAAGGGAAGGAAATCTGCTGTCCTTACCTGGTCTGGCCTACATGTGACTCTAGGTCTGCAGTAATGTGGCTGACTCTTAACTGCCCTCTGAAATGGCCTAGCAAGCCGCTCAGTTGTGACAACTGTTAAAAAGTCAATAAAAAGGAATGTAACCAGATGGACCACCCGGCACCGGCAACGACAATGGCAATCACAGCCCTGTTCACCCTGCAAAGTCCTCCTCACTAACATCTGGGGGCTAGTGCCAAAATTGGGAGAGCTGTCTCACAGGCCAATCAAGCAATAGCCTGACATAGTCATTCTTACGGAATTATAGCTTACAGATAATGTCTCAGACTCCACCATCACATCCCTGGGTATGTCCTGTTCCACCAGCAGAGGTGGTGGCACAGTGGTATAGTCAGGAGGGAGTATCCCTGGGAGTCCTCAACATCGACTCCAGACACCAGGCAGTCTCACAGCATCAGGTCAAACATGGGCAAGGAAATCTCTTGCTGATTTTTACCTACTGCCTCCTTCAGCTGATGAATCAGTGGTCCTCCATGTTGGACACCACTTGGAGAAAGCACTGAGGGTGGCAAGGGTGCAGAATTTACTCTGGATGGAGGATTTCAATGTCCATCAGCAAGAGTGGCTCGGTGGCACCACTACTGACCGAGCTGGCCGAGTCCTAAAGGACATAGCTGTTAGACTGGGTCTGCGACAGGTGGTGAGGGAACCAACAAGAGGGAAAAACACACTTGACCTCATCCTCACCAACCTGCCTGCCACAGATGCAGCACTGGTAAGAGTGACCACTGCACAGTCATTGTGGAGACGAAGTCACATCTTCAAATTGAGGATGCCCCCCATCATGTTGTGTAGCACTACTGCCGTGCTAAATGGGATAGATTTCAAAAAGATCTATCAACTCAAGATTGGGCATCCATGAGGTGCTGTGGGCCATCAGCAGCAGCAGAATTGTACTCGAACACAATCTATAACCTCATGGCCCAGCATATCCCCCTCTCTACCATTACCACCAAACCAGGGGATCAATCCTGGTTCAATGAAGAGTGCAGGAGGGCATGACAGGAGCAGCACCAGGCAAACTTAAAAATGAGGTGTCAACCTGGTGAAGCTACAACGCAGGACTACTTGCATACCAAACAGCAAAAGCAACAAGTGATAGACAGAGCTCAGTGATTCCACAACCAACAGATCTGATCCAAGCTCTGCATTCCTGCCACATCCAGTTGTGAATGGTGGTGGACAATTAAACAACTCATTGGAGGAGGAGGATCCACAAATATCCCCATCCTCAAAGATGGAGGAGCCCAGCACATCAGTGCCAAAGACAAGGCTGAAGCATTTGCTACAATCTTCAGCCAGAAGTGCCAAGTGGATGATCCATCTCGGTCTCCTCCGGAGATCCCCAGCTTCATAGATGTCAGTCTTCAGCCAATTAGATTCACTTCACGTGATATTAAGAAATGGCTGAAGGCACTAGATACTGCAAAGGCTATGGGCCCTGACAATATTCCAGCAATAGTACTGAAGACTTGTGCTCCAGAACTTGCCGCGCCCCTAGCCAAGCTGTTCCAGTACAGTTACAACACTGGCATCTACCTGGCAATGTGGAAAATCAGACTGCTCTCAATCATCAGTAAAGTAATGGAAGGTGTCATTAACAGTGCTATCAAGTGCCACTTGCTTCACAATAACCTGCTCACTGATGCTCAGTTTGGGTTATGCCAGGACCACTCAGCTCCTGACCTCATTACGTGGTTCAGACATGGACAAAAGAACTGAACTCCCGAGGTGAAGTGACTCCCTTGACATCAAAGCAACATTTGACTGAGTGTGGCATCAAGGAGCCCCAGCAAATCTGGAGTCGGGAATCAGGGGGAAAACTCTCCACTGGTTGGAGTCATACCCAGCACAAAGGAAGATGGTTGTGGTTGTTGGAGGTCACTCATCTCAGCTCCAGGACATCACTGCAGGAGCTCCTCAGGGTAGTGTTCTTGGCCCAACCATCTTCAGCTGCTTCATCAATGACCTTCCTTCCATCATAAGATCAGAAGTGAGGATGTTCGCTGATGATTGCACAATGTTCAGCATCAATCGCGACTCCTCAAATACTGATGCAGTCTATGTCCGAATGCAGCAAGACCTGGATAATATCCAGGCTTGGGCTGACAAGTGGCAAGTAACATTCACACTACATAAGTGCCAGGCAATGACCATCTCCAACAAGAGAAAATCCCAACCATTGCCCCTTGACATTCAATGACATTACTACGGGCAGAATTTTTTCATCGGCGAGTGGGGGGTGGGACCCGCACGCCGATGTGTAAAATGACACGGGGTGACGTTGGGTGGAACTCCCAACCTCACCCCGCGTCATTTCAATTTTCAGTTCGGCGGGGGCACAGCCTATTAAGGCCATTAAGAAAACAATTCAGCTCATTAATGGACCTGCCAGGCGGGTTTGTGAAAAAACATAAAACCTCATCCACTGGCGGAATGAGGCTTCATGAAGGTTTTTAAACTTTAATGAAAGGTTGCGATAAAAGTTATGGACATGTCCCAACTCATGTGACAGTGTCACACGCGGGGACTTGGCAGGGAAAATTTTTAAACTCCTTTATTAAAAGTTTCAAAACAGAGCCGATCTCCCTGAGGCAGCACTCAGACTCAGGGGGATCTGTGCACTCTTTCACGCGCATAGCGCTTCCTGGCAGATGTCACACTGGGCGGGCCTTAATTGGCCCACCCATGTAAAATGGTGGCGCCCCCCCCGACCGGGGGCTGCCGATCGGGAGCCCGCCCACTCCCGCTTATCCCCCCGACAGGGGCAAAGTTTTTCCCTCATAGCTGAATCCCCTGTTATCAACATCCTGGGGGTTACCATTGACCAGAAACTGAACTGGACTAGCCATATAAATACTAAGATAAAAGCAAAAAACTGCGGATGCTGGAAATCCAAAACAAAAACAAAAATACCTGGAAAAACTCAGCAGGTCTGGCAGCATCTGCGGAGAGGAGCACAGTTAATGTTTCGAGTCCGAATGACCCTTCAACAGAACTAAGTACCACCCCGCCCCCTTAAACCAACTTATATTTCACCTGTTTTCTATTTTTACTTAGTTCTGTTGAAGGGTCATTCGGACTCGAAATGTTAACTGTGTTCCTCTCCGCAGATGCTGCCAGACCTGCTGAGTTTTTCCAGGTATTTTTGTTTTTGTGTTGAGCCATATAAATACTGTGGCTACAACAGCAGATTAGAAGCTGGGAATCCTGCGATGAGTAACTCACCTCCTGACCCCTCAAAGCCTGTCCACCATCTACAAGGCACAACTCACTTTCCTGGATGAGTGCAGCTCCCACAACACAACAAGCTTGACACCATCCAGGACAAAGCAGTTTGCTTGTCTGGTACCACATCCACAAACATTCACTCCCTCCACCACCGACACACAGTAGCAGCAGTGTGTACCATCTACAAGATGCACTGCAGGAACTCAGCAAGGCTCCTTAGACAACACCTTCCAAATCCACGACCACTACCACCTAGAAGGACAAGGGCAGCAGATCGATGGGAACACCACCACCTGGAAGTTCCCTTCCAAGTCACCCGCCATCTGACTTGGAAATATATCGCCGTTCCTTCACTGTCACTGGGTCAAAATCCTGGAACTCCCTTCCTAACAGCACTGTGGGTGTGCCTACACCACATAGACTACAGTGATTCAAGAAGGCAGCTCACCACCACCTTCTCAAGGGCAACTAGGGATGGGCAATAAATGCTGGCCCAATGAATTTTTAAAAATTAGCCAGGGTGCAGAAAAAATTCCAGGTTCCAGGAATGAGGAATTTCAGTTATGTGGATAGATTGGAGAAGCCGGGACTATTCTCCTTGGAGAAGAGAAAAAAGGAGATTTGATAGAGATGTTCAAAATCATGAGGGGTCTGGACAGAGCAGATAGGGAGAAGCTGTACCCATTGTCAGGAGCGGCGAGAGCTAGAACAGACCAATTTAAAATGATTGTCTAACGAACAAACACTGACGTGAGGAAAAACTTTTTTATGCAGCAAGTGGTTAGAATCTGGAATGCCCATCTGAGAGTGTGGTGGAGGCAGAATGCCTTGTAGATGGTATACACTGCTGCTACTGTTCGCTGATGGTGGAGGGAGTGAATGTTTGTGGATGTGGTGCCAATCAAGCAGACTTCTTTGTCCTGGATGATGTCAAGCTTCTTGTGCATTGTTGGAGCTGCACTCATCCAGGCAAGTGGGGAGTATTCCATCACACTCTTGACTTGTGCCTTGTAGATGGTGGACAGGCTTTGAGGAATCAGGAGGTGAGTTGCTCGTTGCAGGATTCCCAGCCTCTTACCTGCTCTTGTAGCCACAGTATTTATATGACTAGTCCAGTTCAGTTTCTGGTCAATGGTAACCCCTCAGGATATTGATAGTGGGGGATTCAGTGATAGTAATGCTTGGATTCTCTCTTGTTGGAGATGGTCATTGTCTGGCACTTGTGTGGCACGAACGTTATTTGCCACTTGTCAGCCCAAGTTTAATGGCCTATGAACAATCCCCGCTAATGTTTGCTCCCCTTTGTGTTTGTTAGCTCCAACAAAACTGATTCTACATCTTGCAATCCAAGACCCTCTCTCACTAATATCCTAATCTCATTCTTTGTTAACAGTGCTACCCCACCTCCTTTTCCTTTTTCCTATCCTTCCTAAGTGGTGAATACTCGAGTATTCTGTTCCCAGCCTTGATCACCCTGCAGCCACATTCAGTTAACATATAGTTAACGTTCAGTTACAGCAAACAATTAGGAAGGCAAATGGCATGTTGGTCTTTATTACAATAGGATTGGAGTAGAAGAATAGGAATTGTTGCGACTATTGTAGAGAGCTTGGTGAGACCACAGCTAGAAAACTGTGTGTAGTTCTCATCTGCATATTTAAGGAAGGTTGCACACTTGCATTGTTGGCAGTATAGCAAAAATTCACTCGATTGGATGAGAGGCTTGTCCTCTGATGAGAGGCTGAGTAAACTGGGCCTATACTCTATGGAGTTTAGAAGAATGAGAGGCGGCTTCATTGAAACATTCAACATTCTGAAGGAGTTTGACAGGGTAGACCCTGAGAGATTCTTTCCCTGGGCGGGGGAGTCTAGAACATGGGGGCATAGTCTCAAACATTTAGGACTGAGACGAGGGAAAATGTCCGAAGGGTTTGTGAATCTTTGGAATTCTCTACCACAGAGGGTTGTGGATGCTCCATCGTTGAATTTATTTAAGGCTGGGATAGACAGATTTTTGGTCTCTCAGGGAATTAAGGGATATGGGGAGTGGGCAGGAAAGTGGAGCTGAGGCAGAAGATTGGCCATGGTCATATTGAATGGCAGAGAAGCTCAATGGGCCAAATGGTCTATTCCTGTTGCTATTTCTATGTTCCTATGTTCTAAATGACTGCTGCCAGCGCTGCCTTTATTTACATTGTGCTGGGCATTCACTGCAAACTGACTGGAAGTAAAGCACTAGGACACAGTCTGACCGAGTTATCAACTCCATTTACAATTAGAGAACTGCTCTCTCTCTAAAACAGAGTCCATCAATTTTTTAGAAAATGTTTAGAGAGTTGTTTAGAGAAATGTAATATTAAAGGGTATAATGAGTGAGCAGGAGAGTGGGATTAGACTGGGTGGGTTATTACAGGAGTTGGGGAGTGAGTGGGAGTGTGGGTAGGTTAAAACTGGGAATTGTGAAATCCTGGTGGCTCCACAATGGGAACGTTACCTGGATGATTTTACCTGCTCCATTTCTCTGGGTGAATTCACCCTGAAACGCTGATCATGTGACACTTGCCTACTAGTCATTCACAGATTCAGTTTCTAACAGTCCCCAATCCCAGTGCGTCAACCTCCTTCCCAGTGCCTGTGTGACTCTTCTACAAATCCATAGACTGGTTAAGGTCATTCAAATGGTAAAGAACAGAATTCCCAGGCATTCCATCCATTCCACACTAAACAGGGCGACTCTCAGGCAAGGGCATCCCCAAGCTGTTGAATCGAATTATTTCTCTGCTCAAGCTAGTCATGGCCTGTAAATATTATTTTGGTGACATTTTATTTTCGTTACCATGGGAGTGAGATAAGACCTTTGGATACCCAGTTTGGAAAATTACAACAATCAAGCAGAAAGCTGGGAGTTTCTGCTGCCTTGAAAGCAGCACTGACACACACAGTCATCCTCTCCACCTTCAACTTGGCTCAGTCATTCCGATTCTCTCTCCTCCTCACTTTAGTGTCCCTCCACCCAGCCAGTGTCTAAATTGGAAATAGCTAAAATATAAACTTAGCACCAAAACAGGAATCAACTTTCCCTATTGCTCTCAAATATCTTGGACTGCTTTATCCTTGGGCTGTGGGTGACCATGAGAAGCTTGTGTTAATCACCCAGTTACCTGCTTTGAGGGTATGACGAGTTATCCATATTGTGCCAGACTGGAGTTATATCTAGGCAACATCAGGCAGGAGTGGCAGTTATCTTTTCCTGAGGACATTAGTTAGGATTATAGTTTCAGGTTTGGGTTTGGATTGGGGTTAAGATGTTGAGGTTACATTGTTAGGGTTGGAGGTTATTGGTTACAGTTAGAAATTGGGATTAGGGATAGGGGTTAGAGTGTTAGGGTCAGAACAGCTTATCCAACCTGTTCACTCTGGGAGGCCACATTTAAAATTCAAAGGACCAATGAGTAAATTTCAGAAAGATAGGGTTTGACACAACATTAAACATGAATTTCAAAATGAAGTTGAGGTATGAAGAAAAGAAACAACTTGCTGAGCAAAAATAAAACAATGTCAAAGCAATAAATTGATAATTAAAAAGCCTAATTAATAAAGATCATCATTAGAGTGTGAGAGGGGCAGTCTAGTTGTCTGGCTCACTCCCAATCTCTTGAAGCAAGGTTTTGAGCTCAGCGGGCGGGTGTGTACCTGACCCACTCGAGCAGAAAGTGACATGTGTTGGTGTCAGGCAAGTGTCCCGATGTCAACGTGCAGTCACGTGATATTTTGGTGGCAGATGCACGAGAGTTGGCAGCGCGCCCGCTGACAATTAAATGGCCGGTTAAGAGCATTAACAAGGGATTAAATTAAATTTGTCGCTGGGCGTCCAGCATTACAGTGGAAGAGCAGGCGAAAAGGTCAAGCGGCCTTTGCACGTTATAGGAAACCTCATCCCTCTCCCACACTCACTCTCCCTCTCCCACACTCACTCTCCCTCTCCCACACTCACTCTCCCTCTCCCACACTCACTCAGTCACTCTCCCTCTCCCACACTCACTCTCCCTCTCCCACACTCACTCTCCCTCTCCCACACTCACTCAGTCACTCTCCCTCTCCCACACTCACTCTCCCTCTCCCACACTCACTCAGTCACTCTCCCTCTCCCACACTCACTCAGTCACTCTCCCACACTCACTCAGTCACTCTCCCTCTCCCACACTCACTCTCCCTCTCCCACACTCACTCTCCCTCTCCCACACTCACTCTCCCTCTCCCACACTCACTCAGTCACTCTCCCTCTCCCACACTCACTCTCCCTCTCCCACACTCACTCTCCCGCTCCCACACTCACTCTCCCTCTCCCACACTCACTCTCCCTCTCCCACACTCACTCTCCCTCTCCCACACTCACTCTCCCTCTCCCACACTCACTCTCCCGCTCCCACACTCACTCTCCCTCTCCCACACTCACTCTCCCTCTCCCACACTCACTCTCCCTCTCCCACACTCACTCAGTCACTCTCCCACACTCACTCAGTCACTCTCCCTCTCCCACACTCACTCTCCCTCTCCCACACTCACTCAGTCACTCTCCCTCTCCCACACTCACTCAGTCACTCTCCCACACTCACTCAGTCACTCTCCCTCTCCCACACTCACTCTCCCTCTCCCACACTCACTCTCCCTCTCCCACACTCACTCTCCCTCTCCCACACTCACTCAGTCACTCTCCCTCTCCCACACTCACTCTCCCTCTCCCACACTCACTCTCCCGCTCCCACACTCACTCTCCCTCTCCCACACTCACTCTCCCTCTCCCACACTCACTCTCCCTCTCCCACACTCACTCTCCCTCTCCCACACTCACTCAGTCACTCTCCCACACTCACTCTCACTCTCCCACACTCACTCTCCCTCTCAAACACTCACTCTCCCTCTCCCACACTCACTCTCCCACTCCCACACTCACTCTCCCTCTCCCACACTCACTCTCCCTCTCCCACACTCACTCTCCCTCTCCCACACTCACTCAGTCACTCTCCCACACTCACTCAGTCACTCTCCCTCTCCCACACTCACTCTCCCTCTCCCACACTCACTCTCCCTCTCCCACACGCACTCAGTCACTCTCCCTCTCCCACACTCACTCTCCCTCTCCCACACTCACTCTCCCTCTCCCACACTCACTCAGTCACTCTCCCTCTCACACACTCACTCAGTCACTCTCCCTCTCCCAAACTCACTCACTCACTCTCCTTCCCCCACCCGCACTCACTTCCCTCTCCCACACTCACTCACTCTCCCACACTCACTCACTCTCCCTTTCCCACCCGCACTCACTTCCCTCTCTCACACTCACTCACTCTCCCCCTCCCACACGCACTCACTCACTCTTCCTCTCCCACCTGCACTCACTCTCCTTCTACCACACACACTCACTCGCCCTCTCCGACACTCACTCTCCCTCTCCCACCCGCACTCACTCTCCTTCTACCACACACACTCACTCGCCCTCTCCCACCGGCACTCACTCACCCTCTCCCACACCCACTCACTCTCCCTCTCCCACCCGCACTCACTCTCTCTCTCCCGCCCTCACTAATTCTCCCTCTCCCACCCTCACTAACTCTCCCTTTCCCACTCGCACTCACTCTCCCTCTCCTACACACACTCACAACCACTCTCCCACACGCACTGAATCTCCCTCTCCCAGCCGCACTGATTCACTCTCCCTCTCTCACCCACAATCACTCTCCCTCTCCTACGCACACTCACTCTGCCTCTCGCACACGCATTCACTCTCCCTCTCCCAAGCACTCTCACTCACTCTCCCTCTCCCAGCCGCACACAATCTCCTTATCCCACTGGAACCGACTCTCCCTCTCCCACCCGCACTCACTCACTCTCCCACTACCACACGCGCTGATTCTTCCTCTCCCACCCGCACTTGCTCTCCCTCCCATACTCACTCACTCTCCCTCTCCCACCGATACTCACTCTCCCTCTCCCACCGTCACTCACTCTCCATCTCCCACCAGCAATCACTCTCCCTCCCCAACACTCACTCACTCCTCCTCTCCCACCCACACTCACTCTCCCTCTCCTACGCACACTCACTCTCCCTCTCGCACACGCACTCACTCTCCCTCTACTACGCACACTCATTCTCCCTCTCCCACCCACACTCACTCTCCCTCTCCTACACACACTCACAACCATTTTCCCACACGCACTGAATCTCCCTCTCCCAGCCGCACTGATTCACTCTCCCTCTCGACCCACATTCGCTCTCTTTCTCCTACCCACAATCACTCTCCCTCTCCTACACACACTCATTCTCCCTCTCCCACCCACACTCACTCAGTCTCCGTCTCCCACAAACACTCACTCTCCCTCTCCCACCAGCACTCACTCTCTATCTACCACACTCACTCACTCTCCCTCTCCCACCCACAATCACACTCCCTCTCCTACACACACTCACTCTCCCTCTCCCACACACACTCACTATCCCTCTCCTACACACACTCACTCTCCCACCCACACTCACTCTCCCTCTACTACGCACACTCATTCTCCCTCTCCCACCCACACTCACTCACTCTCCCTCTCCTACACACACTCATTCTCCCTCTCCCACCCACACTCACTCAGTCTCCGTCTCCCACAAACACTCACTCTCCCTCTCCCACCAGCACTCACTCTCTATCTACCACACTCACTCACTCTCCCTCTCCCACCCACAATCACACTCCCTCTCCTACACACACTCACTCTCCCTCTCCCACACACACTCACTCTCCCTCTCCTACACACACTCACTCTCCCACCCACACTCACTCTCCTTCTCCTACGCACACTCACTCTCCCTCTCGCACACGCACTCACTCTCCCTCTACTACGCACACTCATTCTCCCTCTCCCACCCACACTCACTCTCCCTCTCCTACGCACACTCACTCTCCCTCTCGCACACGCACTCACTCTCCCTCTACTACGCACACTCATTCTCCCTCTCCCACCCACACTCACTCTCCCTCTCCTACGCACTCTCATTCTCCTTCTCGCACACGCACTCACTCTCTCTCTCCCACACACTCTCACTCACTCTCCCTCTCCCACCCGCACTCACTCTCCCTCTCCAATACTCACTCAATCTCCCTCTCCCACCCGCACCCACTCTCCCTCTCCCACCGCCACACACTCTCCCTCTCCCACCCACACTCACTCTCCCTCTCCGATACTCACTCACTCTCCCTCTCCCACCCGCACACACTCCCTCTCCCACCGCCACACACTCTCCCTCCATATCCCGCACTCACTCTCCCTCTCCAACACTCTGTCACTCCCCCTCTCCAAAACGCACTCACTCTCGCTGTCCCTCTCCCACACTCACCCCCTTATTCTCCATCGCCCACCCGCACTCACTCTCCCTCTCCTACACACACTCACTCTGCCTCTCCTATGCACACTAACACTCCCTCTCTCACACACACTCACTCGCCCTCTCCCACACACTCTCACTCAAACTCCCTCTCCCACCCGCACTCACTCTCCCTCTCCCACCCGCACTCACTCTCCCTCTCCCACCCGCACACACTTTCCCCCTCCGACACTCACTCACTCTCCCTCTCCCACCCGCACTCACTCTGCCTCTCCCACACGCAATCACTCTTGCTACCCCTCTCCCACATGCACTCATTCACTCTCCCTCTCCCACCAGCACTGACTCTCCCTCTGTCACACGCATTCACTCACTCGCCCTCTCCCAAACTCACTCATTCTCCCTCTCCCACACGCACTCACTCTCACTCTCCCTCTCCCACACGCACTCACTCTCCCTCTCCCATAAGCACTCACTCACTCTCCCTCTCCCACACACACTCATTCTTGCTCTCCCTCTCCCACCCGCGCTCACTCTACCTCCCACACTCACTCACTCTCCCCCTCCCACACTCACTCACTCTCCCTCTTCCACCAGCACTCACTCTCTATCTACCACACTCACTCACACTCCCTCTCCCACCGACACTCACTCTCCATCTCCCACCCGCAGTCACTCTCCCTCTCCCACACCCACTCACACTCCCTCTCCCACCCACAATCACTCTCCCTCTCCTACGGACACTCACTCTCTCGCACACACACTCACTCTCCCTCTCCGACACACTCTCAGTCACTCTCCCTCGCCAACCCGCACTCACCCTCTCCCTCTCCGAAACTCAGTCAATCTCCCTCTCGCTCCCGCACTCACTCTCGCTCCCCCACACACGCTCACTCTCCATCTCCCACCCACACTCACTCTCCCTCTCCCACCCACAATCACTCTCCCCCTCCCACCCACACTCACTCTCCCTCTCCTACGCACACTCACAACCACTTTCCCACACGCACTGAATCTCCCTCTCCCAGCCGCACTGATTCACTCTCCCTCTCCCACCCACACTCACTCTCCCTCTCCTATGCACACGCACTCTCCCTCTCCCACACGCACTCATTCTCCCTCCCTCTCCGACACGCACTCACTCTTCTTCTCCCCACATGCACTCACTCTCCCTCTCACGTACGCACTCACTCACTGTCCATCTCCAATATGCACTCACTCTCCCACTGCCACACGCACTGTCTCTTCCACTCCCACCCGCACTTACTCTCCCACCCACACTCATTCAGCCTGCCTCTCCCACCAACACTCACTCTCCCTCCAGCACTCACTCTCCCTCTCCCACACACACTCACTCTCCCTCTCCCACCCGCACTCACTCTCCCACTCTGACACTCACTCACTCTCCCTCTCCCACACACACTCACTCTCGCTCTCCCACCCGCACTCACTCTCCCTCTCCCACCCGCACTCACTCTCCCACTCCCACACACACTCACTCTCGCTCTCCATCTCCCACACTCACCCTCTCTCTCGCCCTCTCCCACCCGCACCCACTCTCCCTCTCCCACACGCACTCACACTTCCTCTCCCATCCGCACTCACTCTCCCTCTCCCACATGCACTCTCTCACTCTCCCTCTCCCACCGGCACTCACTCTCCCTCTCTCACACGCACTCACTCACTCGCCCTCTCACACACGCAATCACTCTCGCTCTCCCTCTCCCACACGCACTCACTCTCCCTCTCCCACACGCACTCACTCTCCCTCTCCCATATGCACTCACTCACTCTCCCTCTCCGACACACACTGTCTCTTCCTCTACCACTTGCACTCATTCTCCTTCTACCACACTCACTTACTCTCCCTCTACCACCGACACTCACTCTCCATCTCCCACCCTCTATCACTCTCCCTTTCCCACACTCACTCACTCTCCCTCTCCCACCTGCACTCACACTCGCTCCCCTACACGCACTCACTCTCCCTCTCCTGCCCGCATTCATTCTCTATCTCCCACCCGCACTCACTCACTCACTCTCCCACCCGCAATCACTCTCCTTCTACCACACGCACTCACTCGCCCTCTCCCACTCGCACTCACTCTCCCTCTCCCAAACGTACTCACACTCCCTCTCCCACACCTACTAAATCTCCCTCTCTCACCCGCACTCACTCTCCCTCTACCACCCTCACTAATTCTCCCTTTCCCACTCGCACTCACTCTCTCTCTCCTACACACACTCACAACCACTCTCCCACACGCACTGAATCACCCTCTCCCAACTGCACTTATTCACTCTCCCTCACCCACCCACAATTACTCTACCTCTCCTACGCACACTCACTCTGCCTCTCCCACACACTCTCACTCAAACTCCCTCGCCCACCCGCACTCACTCTCCCTCTCCGACACTCACTCAATCTACCACTCTGACCCGCACTCACTGTCCTTCTCCCACCGGCAACAACGCTCCCTCTCCGACACTCACTCACTCTCCCCCTCCCACCCGCACTCACTCTCCCCCTCTGACACTCACTCACTCTCCCTCTCCCACACGCACTCACTCTCCCGCTCCCACCCACACTCACTCTCCCTCTCCTACGGACACTCACTCTCTCGCACACACACACTCACTCTCCCTCTCCAACACACTCTCAGTCACTCTCCCTCGCCAACCCGCACTCACCCTCTCCCTCTCCGACACTCAGTCAATCTCCCTCTCGCTCCCGCACTCACTCTCCCTCTCCCACACGCACTCACTCTCGCTCTCCCTCTCCCACGCTCACCCACTCACTCTTCCTCTCCCACCCACAATCACTCTCCCCCTCCCACCCACACTCACTCTCCCTCTCCTACGCACACTCACAACCACTTTCCCACACGCACTGAATCTCCCTCTCCCAGCCGCACTGATTCACTCTCCCTCTCCCACCCACACTCACTCTCCCTCTCCTACGCACACGCACTCTCCCTCTCCCACACGTACTCACTCTCCCTCCCTCTCCGACACGCACTCACTCTTCCACTCCCCACATGCATTCACTCTCCCTCTCACGTACGCACTCACTCACTGTCCATCTCCAATATGCACTCACTCTCCCACTGCCACACGCACTGTCTCTTCCACTCCCACCCGCACTTACTCTCCCACCCACACTCATTCAGCCTGCCTCTCCCACCGACACTGACTCTCCCTCTCCCTCCAGCACTCACTCTCCCTCTCCCACACACACTCACTCTCCCTCTCCCACACACACTCACTCTCCCTCTCCCACACGCACTCACTCTCGCTCTCCCACCCGCACTCACTCTCCCTCTCCCACCCGCACTCACTCTCCCACTCCGACACTCACTCACTCTCCCTCTCCCACACACACTCACTCTCGCTCTCCCACCCGCACTCACTCTCCCTCTCCCACCCCCACTCACTCTCCCACTCCCACACACACTCACTCTCGCTCTCCATCTCCCACACTCACCCTCTCTCTCGCCCTCTCCCACCCGCACCCACTCTCCCTCTCCCACATGCACTCACACTTCCTCTCCCATCCGCACTCACTCTCCCTCTCCCACATGCACTCTCTCACTCTCCCTCTCCCACCGGCACTCACTCTCCCTCTCTCACACGCACTCACTCACTCGCCCTCTCACACACGCAATCACTCTCGCTCTCCCTCTCCCACACGCACTCACTCTCCCTCTCCCACACGCACTCACTCTCCCTCTCCCATATGCACTCACTCACTCTCCCTCTCCGACACACACTGTCTCTTCCTCTCCCACCTGCACTCATTCTCGCTCTACCACACTCACTTACTCTCCCTCTACCACCGACACTCACTCTCCATCTCTCACCCTCTATCACTCTCCCTTTCCCACACTCACTCACTCTCCCTCTCCCACCTGCACTCACACTCGCTCCCCTACACGCACTCACTCTCCCTCTCCTGCCCGCACTCATTCTCTATCTCCCACCCGCACTCACTCACTCACTCTCCCACCCGCAATCACTCTCCTTCTACCACACGCACTCACTCGCCCTCTCCCACTCGCACTCACTCTCCCTCTCCCACACGCACTCACTCTCGCTCTCCCTCTCCCACACTCACCCACTCACTCTCCCTCTCCCACCAACAATCACTCTCCCTCTCCTATGCACAATCACTCTCTGTCTAGCACACGCACTCACTCTACCGCTCCCACACACTCTCACTCACTCTCCCTCGCCCACCAGCACTCACTCTTCCCCTCCCACCCACACTCACTCTCCCTCTCCGACACTCACTCACTCTCCCTCTCCCACACACACACACTCTGCCTCTCCCACACGCAATCACTCTTGCTACCCCTCTCCCACATGCACTCATTCACTCTCCCTCTCCCACCAGCACTAACTCTCCCTCTGTCACACGCATTCACTCACTCTCCCTCTCCCAAACTCACTCATTCTCCCTCTCCCATAAGCACTCACTCACTCTCCCTCACCCACACACACTCACTCTAACTCTCCTATACGCACTCACTCTTGCTCTCCCTCTCCCACATGCACTCACTCACTCTCCCACTACCACACTCACTGACTCTTCTTCTCCCACCCGCACTCACTCTACCTCCCACACTCACTCACTCTCCCTCTCCCACCGACACTAACTCTCCCTCTCCCACCCGCAATCACTCTCCCTCTACCACACGCACTCACTCTCCCTCTCCTGCCCGTACTCAGTCTCTATCTCCCACTCGCACTCATTCTCCCTCTCCCACCCGCACTTAGTCTCATTCTCCCACCCTCACTAACTCTCCCTTTCCCACTCGCACTCACTCTCCCTCTCCTACACACACTCACAACCACTTTCCCACACGCACTGAATCTCCCTCTCCCAGCCGCACTCATTCACTCTCCCTCTCCCACCCACAATCACTCTCCCTCTCCTACGGACACTCACTCTCCCTCTCCTACACACACTCACAACCACTTTCCCACACGCACTGAATCACTCTCTCCCAGCCGCACTCATTCACTCTCCCTCTCCCACCCACAATCACTCTCCCTCTCCCCACCCACAATCACTCTCCCTCTCCTACGGACACTCACTCTCCCTCTCCCACCCGCACTCACTCTCCCTCTCCTACACACACTCACTCTCCCTCTCGCACACGCATTCACTCACTCACCCTCTCCCACACACATTCACTCTCCCTCTCCCACCAGCACTCACTCTCTATCTACCACACTCACTCACTCTCCCTCTCCCACCGACATTCACTCTCCATCTCCCACCCGCAACCACTCTCCCTCTCCCACGCTCACTCACTCTCCCTCTCCCACACGCACTCACTCTCGCTCTCCAACACGCACTCACTCTCCCTCTCCTGCCCGCACTCATTCTCTATCACCCACCCGCACTCACTGACCCTCTCCCACCCGCAATCACTCTCCCTCTCCCACACTCACTCCCTCTCGCTCTCCTACACGCACTCACTCTCCATCTCCCACACGCACTCACTCTCCCTCTCCCACACTCACTCCCTCTCGCTCTCCTACATGCACTCATTCTCCCTCTCCCACATGCACTCACTCTCCATCTCCCACACGCACTTACTCTCCCTCTCCCACCCGCACTCACTCTCCTTCTCCCACACGCACTCACTCTCCCTCTCCCACATGCACTCACTCTCCATCTCCCACCCGCACTCACTCTCCATCTCCCACACGCACTTACTCTCCCCTCTCCCACCCGCACTCACTCTCCTTCTCCCACACGCACTCAATCTCCATCTCCCCACCCGCACTTACTCTCCCTCTCCAACACACACTCACTCTCGCTCTCCCTCTCCCACACTCACCCACTCAATCTCCCTCTCCCACCAGCACCCACTCTACGTCTCCCACCCGCACTCACTCTCCCCCACTGACACTCACGCTCCCTGTCCCACACGCACTCACTCTCCCTCTCCAACACACACTCACTCTCGCTCTCCCTCTCCCACACTCACCCACTCACTCTCCCTCTCCCACACACACTCACTGTCGCTCTCCCCCTCCCACGTGCACTCACTCTTGCTCTGCCACTACCACACGCACTGACTCTTCCTCTCCCACCCGCGCTTATTCTCCCGCCCACACTCACTCACTCTCCCTCTCCCACCCACACTCACTCTCCGTCTCCCACCAGCACTCACTCTCTATCTACCACCCGCACTCACTCTCCCTCTACCACAGTCACTCACTCTCCCTCACCCACCGACACTCACTCTCCCTCTCCTGCCCGCACTCATTCTTTATCTCCAACACTCACTCACTCTCCCTCTCCCACACTCACTCACACTCCCTCTCCCACCGACACACACTCTCCATCTCCCACCAGCACTCACACTCCCACTCCCACACCACTCACACTCCGTCTCGCACCCGCACTCACTCTCCCTCTCCCACCCGCACTAATTCTCCCTTTCCCACTCGCACTCACTCTCCCTCTCCTATACACACTCACAACCACTTTCCCACACGCACTGAATCTTCCTCTCCCAGCCGCACTGATTCACTCTCCCTCTCCCACCCACACTCACTCTCTCTCTCCTACGCACACTCACTCTCCCTCTCCTACCCACAATTACTCTCCGTCTCCCAGGCACACTCACCCTCGCTCTCCTACGCACACTCAGCCTCCCTCTCCTACGCACACTCACCCTCTCTCTCCCATGCACACTCACTCTCCCTTTCCTACCCGCACTCACCCTCCCTCTCGCACACGCACTCACTCTCCTCTCCCAAACACTCTCACTCACTCTCCCTCTCCTACCCGCACTCACCCTCCCCCTCTCCAACACTCGCTCACTCTCCCTCGCGCACGCTCACTCACTGTCCCTCTCCACCCGCACTCACTCTCCCTCTCACACCGGCTCTCAATCTCCCTCACCCACCCTCACTCACTCCCCTCTCCCACACGCACTCCCTCTCCCTCTCGCACACGCACTCACTCTCCCTCCAGCACTCACTCTCCATCTACCTCACTCACTCCTCTCCCTCTCCTACCCGCACTCACTCTCCCTCCACACTTACTCTCCATCTACCTCACTCACTCACTCTCCTCTCGCACCCGCACTCACTCTCCCTCCAGCACTCACTCTCTATCTCCCTCACTCACTCCCTCTCCCTCTCCCATCCGCATTCACTCAGTCTCCCTCTTCCACTCGCCTCACTCACCTTCTCCTACCCGCACTCACTCTCCCTCTCTCACCCGCACCACTCTTCCTCACCCACATTCACTCACTCTCCCTCTCCCACCCACACTCACTCTCCATCTCCCATCCGCACTCACTCTCCCTCTGCCGCTCGCACTCACTCCTCGCTCTCCCACCGCACTCACTCTCCCTCTCCCACCCACACTCACTCTCCATCTCCCATCCGCACTCACTCTCCCTCTCCCATCCACACACTCTCCATCTCCCATCCGCACTCACTCTCCCTCTCCCACCCGCACTCACTCTCCCTCTCCCACATGCACTCACTCTCCATCTCCCACACGCACTCACTCTCCCTCTCCCACATGCACTCACTCTCCCTCTCCCACCCGCACTCACTCTCCCTCTCCCACACACACTCCTCTCTCCCTCTCCACATGCACTCA